>NC_133406.1:56355277-56659166 GCF_049350105.2 Macaca mulatta | reverse complement strand
CACTGTAAGAAGGTACAATAAATTCATTTATTGTCTTAAACACACACACAAAGATTGGAAAATGACTACCTCTTTATGGGGAAGGGCTGGTTGGTATTGAACAATTTCTTTCCATAGGGCTCACGAGTCTCTTGGCTCTCTAGCATCCTTACGAAGGAAACCTAAGAGTAATAAACTAAAACTAAAATAACAAAGGAAAGTATGATTTAGGAAATTTCACCCATAAGGTCCAACCTGCTGTAAAACAGTAAATATATCTAAATGTTCTGTTTTGTTTGCTGGCAGTAGATAGGCTCATTAGAGTTGGAGATGTTATCCCAAAGTGTTTTCAGATAGGATCTCAATGGCACTTCAGTTTAATCCTCCCAATTCTTTAGGGGACCACTCCGAATTTATCTTACAGGGGGGCAGTAAGCATAGAGAAAAGATTACTTCTCTGCGCCTTTCCCTAACCAGATCTTCGGTTATTTTCAGACAAAAGGAAAAACGTATCTGCCTTCAGAAGTCTGACTACAGAATATTCTCTCCTATTTGTGTTTAAAGAGTCATCTTTCAGGAGCAGCAGCTCTCTGTGTTACAGCAGTTCCTTTATTTATTCATTTAGTTACAACCAGCGCTTACTAACTGCGCATGAGGCCTACAGGAGAAGCCATCAAAGCATACAGGGAAATAGCCTAGAGAATATTAGAGGATGAACACATAAACTTGGAATGCCCAGCCTAGACTTGAACCACCAAGGAAGGAAAAGCATGCTGAGACTGGAAATACAAAGAATCATGTGAAGTGTGTGTGTGTGGTGTGTGTGTGTGTGTGTATGTGTTTTCCCAGAAAGTTTCAAGCAAGTTGACAGAATGTTCAGTTTAAGAGACAAGCGAGATTCCTTTAGAAAACCTCGAGTAGCTTACAACCTTGTGTTATGTTATAATTTGAACATCAGGTGTGGCAGGTTTTACATAAGCTTTCTGTACAAGTGTCTAAAGAATGAGTGCACAAGTTGAGAAAAAAAATCTTTGCTACATAAACCCAGGCTAACTTGCTTGATGTGGACAGAATGAGGGGGAAACTTGGATCCCTGAACATGGTTGCTTTTAGATTTCGTCCAGCCTACTGACATACTGCATATTCTTAGGAGTTAACAGATGGCTCTGGTTCTGACCCTGGCTTTTCCTGTGCAACTTCCTGTGTTACTATCTGTGTGGTACTTAGAAAGTTAGTTCACCATTGGAGCCTCAGCCTCGACATCTGTAAATTGGGAATAATAGTAGTATCTATCTTAAAGGGTAGTGTAGTCAATGAATTATTACATGTAAAAAGCTTAGGACATTGCCTGACGTGTCTCCTTGTAAATGTTATTTTTCTTTCTTTTTATTTCCTTTCTTTTCTTTTTTTTTTTTTTTAAGATGGAGTCTCACTCTGTCACCCAGGCTGGAGTGCAATGAGGCAATCTTGGCTCACTGCAACATCTGCCTCCCAGGTTCAAATGATTTTCCTGTCTCACAATCTTGAGTAGCTGAGACTACAGGCAGGTGTCATCATACACAGCTAATTTTTGTATTTTTAGTAGAGATGGGGTTTTACCATGTTGGCCAAGCTGGTCTTAGACTCCTGACCTCAGGTGATCCACCCACCTTGGCCTCCCAAAGCGCTGGGATTACAGGCGTGTGCCACCATGTCCAGCCATAAATATTAATTTTAATTATCATTATGTATTAAACTTATTGCACAAGTGTGAAAAAGAAAATTAACCCACTGACTTTGAGGGATGTATATTCTGATTATCCCTTATAGTGTGGAAAATAAGTTGTCTTTAATGAAAAATAAAATACTTCAACAAGATCCTTCTTAGTAACACCAGACTAATGGCAACGTAATGGACAGAGTTTGCTTTAACTTCCTGAGAAAAATTAAATCACTACATTTTAAAATAACTAAAATGGATCTCTCTGTCTCTCTTTTAAATAATATCATGCCCTAAACCCAAAGGCCTAATTCTGCTTGAGAGCTGTTTTAAAATATGACCTATTTCTTTCAAGTTTCTCATTTTATTATTTATCCTCTTGGAGCTCCCAACTTTCAAATAAAAGTGAATGTATTTCTTTTAAATAAGAGGAGGTCTGTGCAGTGCACACATCTAGATTCTGATAGTGCCAAGAGAATTTTTTTTTCAAAGCAGCAGTTCATGTTCAGCCAGCGCCAAACGGAACTTAAAGCTCAAAGGGTTTGACTAAATTTAGAAACCACGATGTTCAAGTGGTTCTAAATTTGACAAAGCAAACCAGAAGCTAACCAAAATCGTACATAAAATGATCTTTTCTATTATGACAACAGATTAGACAAGATATTATTATCCTAAATTTAGGAAAATCAGACCAGTAACTAAAAATGAGTGACTTAAGGCTGAAAATAAAACAAATGTATTTCTATTCCAGAAGAAGGAATTCTAATATCTTCATGAATATTTTGAATGACTTTTCTGATGCTATGAAGTTGAAAATATCAAAATTACTTATCAAATTTTAAAGAAGAAAAGAAAACTGTTCCTATCAAGTGTGTAGTCTCTATGGCAATACTTCCAATCTGAGTTCCAATATTATCAAGAGCAGCTCATGTTTGGCAATACTTCATAAAATAAACTTGAGTTGTCCACCTGGTTTTCCACACCAAGCCCATATATTTCATACATAATATTACACAATGATATGTTAAACAAAATTGATTTAGTCCTTTTTCTGTGTCTTATAATTTTAATTGTGTGTAACATTTGTAACATTTCCAATTCTTAAAGCATTGTGGTTTATTCCCAGAACACACCTTTGCTTCATTCTGAGGCTACCGTCTAGTACACTGATAAAAACCTGCTAAATTGTTTTTCCAAGGCAGAAATTTTAGGTTGAACCAGGAAAAGTAAGATTAACTGCTAACATACTACAGTTATACTTTAAAATTATTGTGAAACTATTATTTTAACAAACAGTAAAACAATCAAATGCATATGACGAAGTTTTCTATTTTATTTCAAAATAAAATATAGAATATGGTATATATGAAGTTTTTGCAATAGTGCTTTAAAAATAGTAGTAGTGCAGGATTTTACTAATGTCAAAGCTGTAACTGCAAGTTAACTTTGAGCCAGGTTAAAGGTGAAAATTATGTATTTTCTGAGAGAAACAAAATTTCAAGTTTTGAAAACCACTTTATACTTTAAATCAAACTTTAAGAGAACTACTCCAGTTTCACTGTGTGTTCCCTAGCCCTTCTACTGGCCTTTTGTGTAACTACCTAGCTTACCTAAGGTTCTCTATTGAAGTAAGAGTGTTTTCATTTCAGAATTCCTGTGATCTGGTACACATAAACAAATATCAAGAGAAGTCAAATTTTAAAATGGTGGACATTTTCCAATTAGATTACTTCTGATCAATACAATGTCTGATTTTTATATGATGTCAACTAAAATTCAAATTCAGATGTCAAAAAGGTTTAAATAACCCTCCCTCCAATCTCTGTAAGTATATGTTAGATGTGGGAACCAATAAAGTTTTAGACAAGGAAGATTATTCCATGTAATGGGAAAGCTGAAACCCCTAACACTTCTATTGTGTACCTGCCTTACTTCTGAAAATAATTTCTTGCAATGTTCCATGAACATTAATGCATCAGTAAATTACCTTGGATCATGAATTTTTACTGGAAACAGTACCAAAACTCTGGGTTTTCTGTTGGTTATTTATCTCTAAGTTCATCACACAGTATTTGAACAAGGCACAAAGAGTCAAATTAAATCATACTGAGTAATTGCAGGTAATTGCAGGTCATTCTTTGCTGTCTATAGGTGGATAAAAAACAATTTATTTGGGGATTAAGAAAAGTATGTTGATAATTTTCTTATCACAAACATAGTTTTATTGTAAGGACTTAGAATATGCAGATAAGCAATATAATGACAATATATCCAAAGATAGCTAACATTAATACAATCTGGGGGTATAATAATTTTATACATGTTTATAGGTTGATTTCTATTTATCCAATGAATCAGTTGGGATCCAATCAATTTGAACAAAGAAGTTTATGATAATTTTTTTAACTGTAACAGAGGTTTGAAGTAATGAGGGATTTGCAAGCAGCAGTAAAATAATGTTAAGAAATTTGGGAATACAGATATACAGACTAGCCACTATCCCTAGCGTTGAGCTAGAGATGGGCCAAGGGGTCAAGAGAGCATGCCGTGACTACAGGCACTCTGCTATTGCCGAAGGGAGGGAGCAACAGAGAAGTGGCTCACTTCCATGAACTGCAGGAGTCATGTGCAACAGAAACCACAGGCTCCCAAGAGTGAGGTTGGATGAGTGTCTGAGTAAATTAATGAGTCTCATCTTACTTACCTGATATTTTCTATCAACCTCTAATTGATGATTTTCATTTCCTCTTATTGTTGTCTTCAAGGTCTTCTTCCCACTCTATACTCTCTCTGGGGATCTCTTTACATTCCACAGCCGTTGAATCTTAAAAATAATACAATAAATAATTGAATGAAATTTCCAAGAACTTAAGAATATAGACCACTTTTTCCCCCTAACATCTAGAACAGTATCTACATATTGACAATATCCAATAATATTTGCTAAATAAATAAAGAAAAACACACACTGAAGAGTCAACATAATAAATGAATAAAAACATATTCAAAAGTATATCATTCTGAAATTGTACAATGCATATAAATATTTGATGCTGAAAACTTCTATAAAGATAAAGAAGATCACATATGGGAGTTACAACATTTAGACTTCTGAAAGAAAATTAATTCTAACCTAGAATTCTATGCTCCATTAAAAAAATTAACCAGAAGACAAAGATTAAGTAAAGCAACTTGCAGATAGGTTAGATCTAAAAATATGTATTTGTGATACACCCTTCTGTTGGAAGATATACATCACCAAAATAATGGAATAAATAAACAAGACATAGGATTAATGAAAAATGATTACAACACAGGAGAGGTTGAAAAGAATTCCTGGAATATTGTTGAAGGGAAATCCTAAGACATCAGCCATTCTTCTAGAAGCCCCAAGGCTATTGAGAGCATGAAGACTAAGGAATGAATGTTTCCAGGAAACAAAAAAGGAACCAATGAATTCATGACACGTTACCTGGTGAGACTGACTATAAACAGACATAAACAAAACAATTTCCATAGGTGTTTTATTGTTTGCAATGTAGCAATTCATGAAAAAGAAGACACAAGTATTAACTCCAGGACAAACAAAGAGTTATTTAGGTAAGGGTGCAAATCTTAGTAAATGACTTGGTTCAGAAGTGAACAATGTAACACAACTTTTAAAAAGTTGAGGGGTGAAGACTGAAGTGGTAATTTAAATACAAATTCTGACAAAATTTTATTGACAGGAGGGAGACGGGAGTGGAGAGAATTTCGTAGCATGGTACAAAAGTGCTAATTTTAATATTGCATAAAAAGAAGTCATTGATAGCAGTAATATATATTATTTAGCAATATGAAGGCTGAAGAAAGAATATTTTATTTTGGTAGAAATTTTTATTTCTATTATCTCCCTCCTTTCAATAAAATATCAAAATTTGTGTTTAAATTACACTTCAGTGTCCCCTCTCCCTCTTTTGTCCCTGGGTGCCAGAGTTTTTATTATTATTTTGAGTTATTACTTGAATTTTTAAAAGCAAACACATATTAGTTTTTGAGGTTTTTTTCTTGTTGTTCTTGGGTTATTGACAGCAATGGAGAGAGAAGGAGAGAGAAGATAAAATGAGAAAATACAAAAAATGGTGAAATACACAATTACTGGTTTCTAGGACTCTTTTGTCACTAAACTGAGCTATTGCAATAAGGTTCCTGCTGATTTTTCTATCACCAATCTCTCCCTTTAATTCCATCTTTCACAGAGCTTCCAAAATTATCTCCTAATCACAGATCTGGTCATTCACTTTCTTGTTCAAAACCCCAAAACAACTACTGACTGATCACGTTAAACTCCTCTGTGTGACATTTAAGTCCTTATCTTGTCTAACTCCAACCTAACTAGAGTTTATTTCTTTATTAATCAATGTTATAAAACTACATCCTAGCAATAAAAGATTATTTTCTCATCTCTAAATAAGACAATCCCTTTACACTTCCATCCATTTCTCTTTTTTTTAATTTCAATAGGTTTTTGGGGAACAGGTCATGTTTGGTTAAATGGATAAGTTCTTTAGTGGTGATTTCTGAGACTTTGGTATACCCACCATCTGAGCAGGGTACACTCTACCCGATGTGTAGTCTTTTATCCCTCAACCCCCTCCCACCCTTTCCCCCAAGTCCCCAAAGTCCATTTCTTGGTCCAGAGTTCCTATCATTTGCTCTTCCCTTTTTGACCTAACTTATTTCCTATTTTTTCATACACAAAATGCTAAAGTCCCAGGAAAACTTCTCCAATCACTTGCATTGACATATCTGAAATGCCACTGTGTTGCCACTGTGCATTGTGTTTTTATTACAACACTAGCAACATTTTGTTTTGGGTCACAGTATGTACCTTACACCTATCTGGTCCACAAAACAAAATTCCCTTTTTCCTTGAGAGGAGAATCTGTGTCTTACTCAGAGGCATACTTCTGTGAATGTTTATCACAATGCATACAAAGAGTAAGTGTGCAAAAATTGCTTGTTTAATTTTAAACAAAGTGTTTTAAAATTGCATAAATATGTATGCCTATTTAATGCTAATATTCATAATAAGTCTATCAAAGATAGTGACCAAAATGTTCTAACTATAAAATGTTTTCATGCTTTGCCATTTATAAGGAGAAATTCAAGACTCAGCAACCAATTGTTTTAAGGCTTCCAATGACTCATAAAATTATTCCAAAAGTTTGAGAAAACTTATGTTTGAAATTATTTATTCAAAAATTATTAGCAAAGCCCTAACTAGTATTTCCTAAATATGTTAAAATTAAATACGATAAGAAAATCCAAGGTCTCACAGGTGTTATTAATAGTGGCATTTTTATCAGCAAGATAATCTGTTCAATTCTATGGAGAATATAAAACTGAGAAAGTTTTAATAATTGTAAGCTAAAGACCTATAGATTTTAATGCTTGACTTTTTTTTTTTTAACCTTAATGCTCATTCTTTATTTGTTTTCTTTTTAGTTCTTTTAAAATTTTTATAAAGTGCAGGAGAGATAGCAATCTACAAATAAGGACACTTTGCTAGGTTCCCCCCACCCCAACCCCAATCCACTCATTCTCTTTGTCCTCTGATAATTTATGAGTTGGTTGAATACATCAACTCTCAGATTTGATCATGAGTGCTTTCTTGGAATAGTCCAATTAGCCTTGTTCTGCTAAATATGTCAATAAGAGGAAACCGAGTGTATTTTACAGTATGTTTTTCAAGCATCTCTCCACCGCAGCTGTGTCAAGTATACTCACAGCAGATGTGAACAGTGCATGCAGTGCTGTTTCCTAACGCTCTATCTGCAAATCAAAAGTACTTATTATTAGAGACATAACAATTTTTACTCCACTTATTTTAATATCTTTTATAAACTTAATGAAACAACAACCATTGTGACAGGTCAATGTTGAAAGAAGAAATTAACTTTGCAATGAGTGTTGCTCTTAAAACTTAGGAGCTCCCAGATTATATGTAACTCAACATTTCTTGAATGATTTTTACCACCCTGGTAAGTATGAATAAATTGGGGCAACACTTTAATAAATGCCAGGTTGTGAAACTATTTGAGATTTTAAAATATTTGAATTCCAGAAATTAAAAAGTGAGCAACAAATAATATCAATGTAAATTATTTATCAATAGTCATTTTAAATGTCTCTGCAAGCATTTTCCTATTTTATAAACATCTATACTGCATACCATCTGCTGATGCTTATTTTAATTCATAAGAAGACTATGTTTAAATGAAAATGTAAGTGACAGAATCAGAACAAAAGGGAAAGGGCAGGAGAATAAACTGAATAAATTCCAAATATGACTTCTAAAGGCAGACAATATAAAAGCTGTAATCTTAGTTTAAGCCTTACACTCCTTAAACACAGTAATTACAAGACATCTGCTGGGAACACAGCTTTGCTATTGGATAACCTTAATTGCCCTGTAATATTTCCTGACACTCCCCAAAATATGCCCCATTGCTAATAATTCATTCACATTTCAGCACCATTATTAGCTACTAATTCAAACAATCAAGACAAAGACAATAAATGGATGACCTTGAACAATTACCCACTCAGTGAACAGAATTTATTTTGTGCTTTTCAAAGACGTAACTGCTTTCCTGCGACTGTGAATAGCACTTCAAAATCAGGCAAATGCAGACAAGAGAAAAAAAATTGTGGCATAAATGTAATGTTCCTTCTGATATTCTTAGAGGACTAGTGTTAAAACTTATCCACATATTATGCTTTCTCTAAGAAAAATAAAAGAAAGTATGAAGTTCAAGCAAGAAACAAATTCTCTTTATAATAAATAGAGACAATTTAGTCATGAATAGTCAAGTATACATTCAGTTATTTCTTTTTGTTTCAACCTGTGAGAACGTTTAAGAATCACATACATTCAGAGCCAGGAAAAACATTCACTACTCACAGCAAAATGGTGGGAGTTTAATGGACAGCTCCTCAGGGGGCTCCTCTTGCAAAATATTTTAAACACAGTCTGCCAAGTTAACACTCCCTCCCCCTCACCACCTCCCTGTTTCTCAAGAAATTTGAATTTTTAAAGAAATGTTGTACTCTTGGCCTTTTCTAATATGGAATGCATTAAGCGAAAACCCATAAATAAATGCTTACATATGCTTGTGAGAAATAAAGCAGACACCTCAAATTGATCTATTTGCCAACAAAGGGGAGGGGGAGCAGGCACAACCGACAACTAAGGCCAAGGAAGTAACAAAGATATGGGTGAACCTATGTTATCACTATATTTCTTGGATGTGTTGTGGGGCATATTCTGGTTTGGTGTGATCCAGTTACAAATGCAAGAAGAAAGGATGTAGAAAAATGGGTTAAGCAGAGGCATTCCAGTAGGGAAAGAGTTTTAGCATATTTTTATGGTCTGAAAAATCCCAGCAAAAATATTGAGTTTTTAAATATACAATCAAACAAAGGAAAAGCAGGTTTTGAATTCTCTTGATGATATGTGATCCTATAAAACAATTGTCATAACATTACAGAAATGTGTAATATATATATTTATGGACTTAAAATTCATAATATTATAATTTTTCCCAGTGTTTAGAGAAAAAGTCTTGGAAGACAATTATTTCTAATTGTGTCATATTCCCCCTCCACCCCAGTGAATGTTTGCCAAGGCATTTGAAAAGTTCTATCATAATTTTTCACATAGAAAAAAATCCAAAAAATATTACTTATGTAAGAATTTTTATATACATTCAGTTCAACATTTTTATTTTAATGTTAGCCTAATAAAAACTAAAATAGAATTTATCCATACAAACCTTACACATTCATTTTTTTGTTTTGGAAATTTCTGTGTTCAAGAATTTTTATACAACATTAGAGACATTTATGTTAGACCACATATTATATAATACAGAAAAAAAAACATTATTTGATTCTATGAAAGCAAAAAGAAACTCTACCAAAATGATAAAGAAACAGGTTAGAAAGCTGAGGGTGAGAGGTTGAGAAAGAACCTGAAACATTTTTTCCTTAACAATTGATCAGAGGTGTACAAAACACACAGCAAAAAATCAGCCTTAAGAAAGCCGAAGATGATAACGTATCACTGGGAGATTCACCTAAGTCCAGAGGTGGTTCTAGGATCACTAATTATGCAAAGCACAGAGTGGGAAAATAATGATCAACTATCTACGTGTTGGGCTATATACTAGAGGCTTTTCATAAAATAGGTTTCCATTTGAAGACATTATAATGTAGTTAGAATGACAAAATTAATACCCAGTATAACCCAGTTTCCTTTACAAGCCTCAAAGTAGGTATTAATAGGGTCGCTGTCAAATGTGTACACATGTATGTGCATTTACAAAAAGGATTTCAGGTTGCTTCCCTCAAGGTTTCAACTTGCTATTTCTAGAAAACCCAGAAGAGATTCTTCTGCGTACTTCACACTAATGTATTTTCATTCCTTCCCTTCTTCCTCCACATTTCCCTTTTGGTACTTAAAGTCCCTGGAAGGTGCAAGCTTCCTATGATCGACAGCCTCTGTCTCAGTGAGAAAAACCAATGTGCACACCAAGGGCGTGATTACCCTCTGCTCCCTGACTGCCCAATCGTGAGATTTCCAAGAGTTTCTGGGCTTCCTATTGCCCTCCCTGTTTTAAAGCAATGAGGAAATTCTTTTGTCCTCCAAGTCATGCTACATATTGCCCCACAAAACACTGAGTAAGCCTTGTGTTTTCATAGACTGCTTCCTGGAACTGGTGTCTTCCTTTAGGGTCTAGACATGAATTCAGTCTGCAGCTCAGAGAATAGACCACAAGCTATTTTCTCCATGTTTCTCCTGGTGGCTCCATGCAAACATTTTCACTTCATGCAAATGTCCTCATGTAAATAGTATTACATGCTTATCGTTTTGAGGTTCTTTACCTATGGTTTCTCCTTTGATTCACAAAAAAGGTGATGATGTAGTTACTCCTATTATCCCCATTTTGCAGATAGTAAACCGTAGTTTATCAAAGTTGAATGACTTGGCCAAAAGCACCAGGTAGTAAGTAGTTGTGCATGGCCTCAAATCATCCAAATTCCATATTCTAGCCCTAGAATTGTCTAGATTCCTAAAATGGGCACAAATTGGGGTACATTGGAATGTCTGTTACACATTTGAAATTGTGGGAAGTAATGTAAAAGATTGTGCTGATGATACATAGCCACATGAGAAGGCGTCAATGCAAAGAAAAGGCAGCTCCAGAAAAGGCTCGTGAGTCCTGAATTTATTAAATCCTTGCTACTTGTTTTCTTTGGAATTACTAACCACTTTACAGCTTGCCTCAGGTCAAATGAACACCTCCACACTGCTGAGTAGAATCTATGAGGCTCCTATTGTAATCCCGTCACTAAAGAAGCACATTTGGGCGTCATTAACCTAATCTAAGAATTAGATTAGTGTAACTTGCTCATGGCCATATAGATGTTAAGTGGCAAAGCTGAGTTTCAAACCCAGGCAGTGGGGCTTTCCCAAAAGAAGTGCCCGTGCAGCTAACTTCAGGACATTGCACAACAATTTATTAAGGAAAAAGACATAAGCCTAATTTACTGTGTGTGGTATATAATTTTCCAATGTGTTATTTCCCAAAAGAGTAACATCCTAAAATCTCTACAATAAGCTTCAGATTATTTCCAAACAAGGGCCGTGGTCAGAATAATTTAGTAGAAAAATTTCTTTGATTCTTCTATAAGAAATCATGTTAGGAATATTAAATGCTTAGCATATAAATATTATTTAAAGTAAACAAATGCACATCTAAAATTGACCTTTAAATGGATATTAATAGTTTTCTCAAGCACTTCTTTTGGGAAAACCTCACTGCCTGGGTTTGAAACTCAGCTCTGCCACTTAACAGCTAGATGGACATGAGCAAGTTACTTAACACTTCCTTCTCTGTAAAATGGGTTGTATAATGTGACCTTCGTCATACTTGGTAGGAAACTTAAACAAGTTCACATGTGTAAAGTATTTAGAGCAATATCTAGGCCATGACAAATTCTCTTTAAGTTGATTATTTTTTTTAATTAATGTATGAAAAATGACCTGGAGCTGTTCATTTGAATCAGACCACCCAGCGTCCCTGATTTTTCTGGAGTCTAATCCAGCTCTGCCCTCAATAAGTATCTAGAGTGAAACTTCTGGCATACTGTATAGAGAATAAGGAGTAGGAATGAATTTCAGACCACAACCGTAATTTATTTACAGCTTTGAAACTCACTAAATCTCATACCTTATTCACATATTCTTGATATTTGATTTCCATTTAATTTTGGCAAAATGTGCATTTCCCCATATAAAGAAAAAGGTCCGGGATAGATAACTGGCTATCAAATATCCAACTCTTGCTAAATAGCATTTTGATGAGAGGAAAGTAAATTAATCAGACTCATTGTGATTAAATCTCTTTAAAAATGCACACACACACACACACACACACACACACACACACACACACACAAAGGGAAAAATGAACAAGGGTTTTTTAGAAATCCATTTCAGTGAAATCCTAAATATCACTCCGCAAGCTCATGGAATGTCTTGGACTTGCTTAAAATGGATGCATTGTTGAGCTACACAATTCTTTTCCACTTTAGAGACACTCAAATACATTTATATATAAATTGCTTTTTCTATAATTTTATTAAAAGAAGAAACCCTAGGTGAGTTTCTTTTTATATTTGTATAACAAAAAGATTAATATCCACTTAAAGGTCAATTTTAGGTATGCATTTTTCTACTTTAAATATTTGTATGCCAAGCATTTAATATTCCCAACATAATTTCTTATAGAAGAATCAAAGAAGTTTCTCTACTAACTTATTCTGACCATGGCCCTTGTTTGGAAATAATCTGAAGTTTATTGTATAGATTTTAAGATGTTACTATTTTGAGAAATAACACATTGGAAAATTATATACCACAGTCCATGAGGCTTTTTTTTTTCTTAAAAAAATTTTGTGCAATGTTATGAAGTTAGCTTCATGGGTATAAAGATAAAGGGCATCTCTCTTCGAGGATAAATAAAATCTCTGGAAAGATACTCAATTGCCTTTTTTTATTTGTTTTCTTCTTCATCATCTTTATTTTTTTAAATAACTATTTGTTTAAAGTAACATTGTGTAAATTAAATTATTTTTTGCTTACTTGCAGTTTTGATATTTCCTTTTCAGAAAACCCCAAAGTTTTCAGCTAAAGTTTAGGTTCTAGTTTTAACTGCATACTTTTGTTTTTCTCATATTTTATTTCAAATACTGAGCCAACTTCGAATTAGATTCATGTTTTCTGTGCTTTTCTGAAAAAGAAAATTCTACAATTTCTATACAGATATGGATTATGTATGTTCAGAAAGATTTAGTGAGACTAAAAAGATGTGCTGTACAATATGAATCTCATAATTTATCCTACAAAATTCTCTTTAAATTGTTGCCATTTTTAAAAAGTAAAAATAAAATGCATCAAGCCTAGCATGAGGATAAGTGAATTTATTTAAATAATAAGGACTCTAAAGAAAACAGGACTTCAAGCAAAATTACCATTGTGGATGACAGATCTCATTATTTCTGCATATTCAACATGTTTGACCAACCTTCAGTAGTGCAACATGCAAAGAAAGTCTTGTGCAATCACTTTATGAAATATTTATTTAGGAAATGAAAGCCCAGTTCCATTTATTAATTACCTTTTTTTTAAGTAAATCATTTGGAAACATCCAAATGTTATTATTTTATCCAACAAGTGTGCTGTTCTTTGATCTCTCATCTTAAACTCTGCCTACATGAAATACAGAATGCTTTGGATACTACAGTCTCACAAGGCTCATTCTCAAAGTATGCTCTGCATGAATTTTAGAGACACCAGATTTCCATTTCTCACTTTGGAACCTAATGTTGCCAGATATCCAATGAGTAAGCTCAGGCAATACCACACATAGCTCGTCAATACTCCAGAAAATTGTAGAATAATCAAATGGGTCAGTTGGAAACACAACTAATAGAAGGAAGGCTGTGAAGTCAAAATGGCAAGATCTAGGTTCCAATTCCAGCCTTACCACTTATTGCCTTTACCCATGTTACAGAGTATTAAGAATTATTGTCATTTTAGGTCTGTGTACTAGAGTGAAACTTCCTTTAAAAAGCTGAACGAAGAGTCAATCTATAATGTCTACGTGTGAGAAGGTAACGCCAAGTGAGACCACCTGGGTCTGACGACAGGGCTTGGGAGCACTCTGGTCTGGATGCCATGCAGAAGATGAGAAGTGAATGCACTGATCCTAACCAAATGACAGAGTTCAGAGAACGAGGTAAATGGCAGCTAATGAGAATGTAGCGAAAGCTTGTCTTGAAATAGAAACCCATTAAGTTTTGACAAAGTCTACAAAGAAGACAGATGGACATAAATGTCTTTGTGAAGAAAGCATCTAAAAGATAGCAATAATTAGTTTTAGTTTCTAAAATAATGTAAGAATTCTCACCTAATTAAATTAAATGCTGGCAGGGATAAATCTTATAAGCTATTATTGATGCATAAAATTAAAAGTGGATTATAGAACAAATTTTTCCTGTGCATTAGGGCAAGTCATGCTCACTTCAGAGTGCTAAAATTTGCAAATAAACATATATATACATTATATATGTATACATATATAATATATACATGTTATATATGTATACATATATGTAATATATACATATGTGTGCATACATATTATATGTAATATATGCATATATAATATGTATACGTACATATTATATATGTATTACATATAATATATATTACCTATATAATACATATAAAACATAAAGTGGTATTTATTCTGTTAAAACCTTAAGTATATATAATACATATATATGTATTACATGTGTAATATATACATATATAATATGTATGCATACATATTATATATGTTTATTTGCAAATATATATGATGTGTGTGCATGTGGTTTCATTTTATTTTTCTAAAGTTACTATTGTTTTAGTGTTGTATCTATGTTTACTGTATACTTGTGTCTATGTTTACTGTAATACATGTCTATTCAGTAGATACTGTTATCTGGGCACTGGGTTAAATATTAGGAATGCCAAAATGTGTCTGCTCTTGAGGAGCTCTCAAAATGTTTACCAGAGACATCGTAAACATACATAAACTTACACTATCATGCACTAGGTATTCTAGTAGATATATGTACAAAGTACTATGGGAACACAAATGGGGAAATAATTCTGATTGGGAAAGAGGGGGACCCATTTTTAAAGATACACAGAGAAGATCTGTGATTGAGGCATTGAGGAATAGAGAATATTCTATGCATTCTAGAATTTTAAAAATACTATTAAAAAGACGAGCAATTGTTTATTTCAGTTGCTTAATTTTAAACATGAATAAAATGAGAGTTGGAGCTGTGAAATAAGGTGTTGAAAGGAACCAAAAATAAAAGGGAAAGAGAAATAAAGTACAAGGATTTCCAGGGTTTTCAGGTCACCAGACTTTCTATTTCACACAGGGACTCTATCCCTGTTCAGTGGCCCTGGCTTCACAAATCCTACCCCTAAGTCCAGTTGAGGCCGGTTAATAGAAGTACAGTTCAGGCCAATTCATATAGGTCCATTACTGAATAGGAAAACACTTAAACTTAAATCTCTATTTAAAGAAGACAATGATTCAAACAACCTAGAAGTGGTATTTTTAGTTGTTGTTTCAAGATGTTCCCATTTACTTACTTCACTTGCTAGGAAATATGATGTTTATCTATATACTATTTACTTTGGCATAAAAGAAGTATAATATGATTTCTTTTTTATTAGAATGCCAGAAATCCTTAAATGACAAGTGTTATTTATTATTTAGAATATCCCTCGAAACCCATAACCATCTGAAAACTACTTGCTAGGATCTGGCAACTTTGAATTGGGCCTTTTGCCATTTTGACAGATGGTCAGAAATATAAGAAGCCAAAATACCATATATGTGCACTGATTGTGAAAGTTTTGGGTGTGATTCTCAGCTTAATCACCCACATGGCTTTCAATGCTGATTTACATGACCATGATTAAAAAGAAGAGCATGGAAAACACACACACACACACACACAGACACACACACACGCACACATACACACAGCTCTTCATTTGGTAGCTAGATATAGATGCTCAAGTTCTTCTGCTGCCTTGTAGTTCTCTTGATAGACAGTCCATGTTGATTTTTAAAGCTACAGGAAAGTGCATTTTGAGTATTTGTAGGCTTCTATATATTTCAACCATATGCTTTTATTTGGATGTACCTTAATCCCAGAGCAGCCAGACAACAAATTTGGCACTCAAGTATGGAATGTAGCCATATTATGCTCTCAGATGGTATCAGCAGAACATTTATATGATTTAGATTTAATATTGTTCTTATAAGAAATATATTTTACTGCAAGTTTGAATATTGGTTACATGGTTACTCCAATTTGTACTTAAGGTTTTAACAGAATAACAAATATCTCTTTATATTATTTTGGTCACTTGGAATAACTAAATTAGTTTGGCCATATGGTGACCAAATGGCAATTATTAACTGCTCATTGATTAGCTATTACAATAATGCAAATATAGCCATATTTGGGTCAATTTAGTTAAGCTATAGAAAATCTATCTCTGCATTATACCACCTATATAATCTTTTTTTAAGAAGCCAGTGATTGAACTCAATAAATTATCACTTTCAATATAACTAAGATGAATACAGGTATTCTGTTAACTAAATGCTGATATGGTTATTAGTATCAGTAGGAACCTTTTACTGCATGTTGATTATATATTGCATATTAATATAATTTTAATACATGCTAAAATGTATGCAGTATTTATATCATGAAAATGGTCAAATTCTACAAATTCTTTTGATTTCCATTAAGTGTGGTCTTCATTTTTTTCTTTCAATCATTAAATTTAAAAAGACTTAACATTTCAACAATTCTGATATAGAACAAAACAAAAATACCTATTTTTGCCTTTAATTTGAGCACACTGATTATGATTCAGTGTTAATGTTAGCATTTGAAATATTAAAGGATTAGATGACAAATAAAATGTAGTATCTTATTTTCTTATTGCTTATTTTTATTAAATGAGAAATTCTATAGTTTTATGGGGCACAGAACTGTGGAATCTTATGGGATAATATGTGGTACACATTTAAATAAATGAATCAATACTTTCTGTAAAATTACAGTACACCAAATAAGATAATCATACTAATTGATCTTTCCCTTTGGGGAAATGAAATAGGAAAGATGATTGGCATGGCTATATCCTTGTCTTCATCCAAATGCCAGGAGTATAATAATCACTCAACTCCTCCATTCTTTCCCAGTTTGAAAAATCATATGTGAGGGAAGATCTGGTACATCATGTGAAATATAAACTTCATATTTACTACTCTTTCTTCCCACCCACTTGCCCTTCAAAATGAGACATTACTTGATTGGTTATTTGAGGATAGCGGTAATTCAAATGCAAATAGAGACCCTCTTTTGCACTCAAAATGACGTACCTCAGAGCTCTTTTTTTTTTTTTCCTTTTTTTAAATTATACTTTAAGTTCTAGGGTACGTGTGCACAACATGCAGGTCTTAATAAATAGGTCACAATGTAAATTCTTTACAACTAAACAAAGAAAAGCATAGACAATCTAGATTTTCATACATGAATCAAATTTTTACAAGTATATAAAAATTAAATCTCCTACTAGTTGGGCGGGATGTAGAATTAGAGAAAGGCAGTGTTTTTTTTTGTTGTTGTTTTTTGTTTTTTTCCCAGTCTTTTCACCTTTGGTCCAGTAATGGCTAAACTGGAAGGAAAATTGGAAGGGAGCAATTCTTAAATTTGTTTTTCTAGTAGATTTTTTTTTCTTAACCTAATCCCTGCATATACCGTGTATAATAACACAGCACATCATATCAAGAGTTTCGGCCGGGTGAGGTGGCTCACGCCTGTAATCCCAGCACTTTGAGTGGACGAGGCGGGTGGATCACTTGAGATCAGGAGTTCGAGACCAGCCTCATCAACATGGTGAAACCTTGTCTCTACTAAAAATACAAAAAATTAGCCGGATGCGGTGGCATGTGCCTGCAATCCTAGCTGCTGGGGAGGCTGAGACAGGAGAATCACTTGAACCCAGGAGGCGGAGGTTGCTGTGAGCCAAGATTGTGCCACTGCACTCCAGCCTGTGAGATAGAATGAGACTCTGTCTTAAAACAAAACAAAACAAAAAAAGAGTTTCAAAGATTAACTGGATTATTTTGAGATGAAGTAAATGCTTGCTCACAAGAGAGAGATATATAAGAAATGTTTATAACATTAATCTATATAAATGTTAATTATATGTAACATTAATTTATAAGTATATATTCTTCATAGTTTGGTAATTCTGCTTTGGCATATAATAGCATAAAGCATGTAGAAGTATTGATGAAGTTTTAAATCTGATCAAGAAAACTTAGATGATTTTTCCTAATAAATGTTGGGGCAGAGTTAATGATATATTCTTGTGGGAAAGTTAATACATATAAATAAAATCATAGAAACACAGAAGAAACTATCATAGTAGATTATTATAATACTGTACTTATGATAGTTTTCAAGCAGATAAACACCATCTAGTTTCTTTACAGACAAAACAGAAAGTGAAAACCTTATATTAGATACTGAATGTAACATAAAAGAGGAAAATTGTTAGTATGAAAATCTTCTATTTATTTCCAGATGATCTCTTGTGTGCTAAAATTCATTCTTTATCTTACAGAGAAAAATAATAAAGATCAGGATTTTCAAGGGCCATGGTTTATAACACCCCAATACAGCTACAAAACGTACATACAGAGTTAGGATCGATGTGATGTTACATCAGAGTAAAAGAAGAAAATGTATTAAATATTGTTTTTTAGAAAGTCATTCTATAGTAATTTATGATTCTCACATCCATTAATATTACAGAAATGTCACTCTTAATAATTTTATGTTTTAATCACAAAAATGTTAAGCTTAGAATAAGATTTTATTTTTTCTAACTGGCGAATTATTTTTTCTCTATTTCCCCATGCTAGGGAAAACCTTAGATTGCTAATGTTAGTACATAAGATAGCATTGATATTACTATGAATTCCTAAAACAGCTGATCTTTGATTTAAAATGCTTATGATGTTTCTATAATTTAGTCCTAAGAGGAAAAATACACACACACACACACACACACACACACAAACACACACACTCTCTCTTGAGTTTTACCAATTCTTCTACTTGAATGTAAGTAGAAAGGCAACTGGAAGGGGACTGCAAAATATTAAAAGCAAAACCACGCCCTGTTCTCTGATGTCATCCCATGCATCTTCAATCCTTGGGGGCTACTCACGTTTTACACCTGAGCCAGGCAGATCTGCCTTTGCTGTCTCAATAAAAGAACAAGAAGAGGTATCAAGTTTTAAAATAATGAATAGATCTAAGACTCTTAACAAAGAAAATACTAGTATATTAATTAATATCCTATTGTGTTTCTCTGAAGTCAAGAGATGAGTCATTTTTCTGATAGTGTTAGGTCTTATCTGATAATCAAAGTGATACAATGCATGGGTCATTTCACTGAAGATTAATTCAGCATGTTCTTGCTTATAACCCCCTGTATCACTGTATAATCTTGTGTTAGGTCATACAGTTCCCACATTGTACTATAGTGTTTTCAATTTTCTATTGATTGGCTAGGGCTTACTATTGCACATGAGGATTGTCAGTCTTCTGGTAATTGACGTTTCACTGGGGCTGGCTGAGCTCACAAATGGACATTAAACTTTAGAGGTCATGAATTTTGCTCTTTGAAAATAATCATTTGCATTAGTTTGTATTTTCATCCATTTTTTTCTTGCTTAGGTTGAGTTTCTCCTGAGTACCAGTATTCCTTTCCTCTATGTTTTTTAATATGTCACTTTGGGTGACATATATTTATTGATGTGAATTAGCTCTTGAACATCCTCAGCAATGAATTTTGTTGCATTGTTTGTGTTTTCTTCAAGTCTTTGCCAAAATATGATTCAATTTGTACTCTTGAGTTTACTTATTATTCACTACACTGCCAAATGGGTCTATCGTTCCAAATTTTATTATATATTTATAGAGTAATGAAGCTCTGTATAGACAACTAAGGCACAATAGTGCAAAGAAATTATCAATTCAGTTGCTGATTTCCCTTTTTCCCAAATTTATTATGTATCAAGAAAATGTGTAAAAATAGTTACTTATTGCTTTTAAATTGTTCCTTAAAAAGCCCACTTAGCACCATGGGTGCAGGATGAATTTTATTTCTTCTTTCACTTGTTACTGTGTCCTGTGTTACAAGTGCTTATGCCATAAGCAAAATTTTTTCAAGGTAGTTTTAAAGAGGTAGTGATATTTTAAAAGTTTAGATTCAAGAAAACCCCGATGTCCTTGGAAGTGTGTAGCTGTAAGAATTGGCAAACATAACTTACCCGTGTAATTCATTTTTAATAAATGCATTTTGAAAATAAATACGAGTTAATTAACTTTTTACTAGTCTACTGTGCTTCGCATGCACTAGACATTTCTATTTTAATGAGATCATTTGAATTGAACTCCAAACATTAAACTATGTTTGCTTCTTTTATTATTACCATGCTATTTATTGGATGATGTGATGGCAAATAGACACTTTCTTTCAGAAGCTGGTATAATTTTTGGGTGAATTTATAGGATTAATAAATTAAGATGAGTCTTTAACTTTTGTATGGCATTTCAGAGGTATTTCTATAGCTTTAAGCTCTGTCTTCTGGAGAGTTGGTTTCAAAATCATGTTGAGAATTAGCCAGACTACTCTGTCACCTCCTCTTTTCCAGCTCTGCACGCAACACACACTTGGCACACTTGGTACTTTCTCATTGTCCTTGAGGGACATGGATGCACCCATGTTCGATATGAAGGTTAAGCAACTTACACGAAAAACATGCAATATAATACATGCGTAGGGACACATTTGGCATGAATATTTATGTACATATAAAGACATACACTTGTAATTTAACCTTCATTAGCACAGTTTTCAAATGTGAAAAAAAATTATGTAAAATTGAATTTAAAGCAGGCATAATTTCACTTGTATTAATACTTCTTTTTCCATCAGTGGGAGGAAGAACCCACATATCAGAGAATTAAACTGTAGACAGGATTCATATCAATACTGAATTTAATCTTCTCTCAAAAGGTGTAGTGGGAGTGAAGGATGTTCATAGAAGCAGAGGAATTATCATAGGTCATGAGGCACCTACAGTGCTCGGCAGGCCTCCTAGAAACATTTTGCTTTACTCTTTCTTAAAAAGAAAAGGATGATATTTAAATTTTTTCAGTTTAAACATTTTTTCTATTAAAAATAAAATACTTGTGCAATACCTATAAGTACGATTTCTTGAGCACCCATCATGTAACCCGTATCACCACTATGCAAGGGAAGCTTTGTTATCCCTATTTTACAGATGAGAAAATATCAAGGTTGGAGGGTTTTTTAATGATTTGGACATGTAATATATTAAATAAAACACATATTTAGGAACCAAAGCCAGCTTAACTGACTTCAGAGAAATATTTTATTCTTTTCTTCATAATGGCTGTTTAATAACTGTTTCGTTTAAGCTTGTGTGGTCAACCTCATCCATGGTGATTTTCCAAATCACCTATTTTGTTGTTGTTGTTTAGAATCTCTTCAGTCATTCATTTATTCATTGGACATATAATGATTGATCACCTGGTGTATGCCAGCCACTGTGCTGGACCTGTTCTTCTGGCCTGAGAAATATCTTCCATATTTATATATCACACAAGTGATGATATGGTTTGGCTG
The DNA here is from genome assembly GCF_049350105.2 of Macaca mulatta. Classification (NCBI taxonomy): domain Eukaryota; kingdom Metazoa; phylum Chordata; class Mammalia; order Primates; family Cercopithecidae; genus Macaca; species Macaca mulatta. Next base: position 56,637,558 of record NC_133406.1, on the reverse strand, counting down.
TGTCTCCACCCAAATCTCATCATGAGTTATAGTTCCCACAATCCACACGTGTTGTGTTGTGGGAAGGACCTGGTGGGAGGTAACTGAATCATGGGGGTAGTTTCTCCCATGCTGCTGTTCTCATAATAGTGAGTGAGTCTCACGAGATATGATGATTTTATAAGGGGCTTTTTCCCCTTTTGCTTGGCATTTCTCCTTGCTGCCGCCATGTGAAGCAGGGCATGTTTTCTTCCCCTTCCACTATGATTCTGTTTCCTGAGGCCTCCCCAGACATGTTGAACTCTCAGTCAATTAAACCTCTTTCCTCTCGAAATTACTCAGTCTCAAGTGTGTTTTTATTAACAGTATAAGAATAGACTAATACAAGAGAATATTAAACTTTTCAGGGCCACAAACTCCTGTTCTTTCATTATGTTTTGATATAGAGCAATAAAATATAATAGACATGAGCTCAGAGCTCTCTGAATATTTATCACAAAATCTGAAAAGAGTACATTTTGCATTTCTAGATTGTTCAATAATGTTATGCCATAAATCAAATTACATCAAATAATTTAGCCATAAAAAGGGATATATTTGTGTCTTTAAGAAGGTATATTGTTTCTTCTAATAGAATGATTCTGGCAATTTTATTATGAGTGTAGTTACATAAATGAATCTTCTTTTCCTTTTTCTATTAATAAAGTGCTTTTAGAAATAAATTACTTCAATTTGTGTGTAATGGATAGGGACATTAAGCACAAGACTGTGAACTGTTAATCATGACTGCAAATCACTTATTTTTACCCAGGAATTATCTCATAAATTTTGAAATTGGGTACTGGTTACTAAGTTTGTCTATATTTCTCAATGTGAACCCATAATAAATCGATGTATCATACTAAATTAAATAATGAAAAATTCATCATTCGAAGGATCTCCTCTATCAACAATTTTATAGTGTTTAATTCCAACTGATACTCTGCTTATCCCCAGAGTTAAATCAGGCTATGGGTCTTGTTTTAATAAGGGAAGTAAAAATATCTCTAAGTATTTTTGTGTAGACAAGGATTTAGGAAACTATCGGCTTTTATAAAAGTTCTTACAAAACTACAGCAAATACTGGAACAATGGGCTCTCTGATGGCCTTTCTAGAATGATTGACAGAACACTGTGGCACTCATTTTGCCAAGTGAACTACCACTTTCTAATACAGGCAGGAAGATGGAGAATCAGGAGTTGAAACTGCAACTATTGAATGTGAGAATGTATTAACCTGGCTGTGATGCAGGGATCAGGAAGCCAGAATCAGGCTCCCTCCCCGAGAGAAGCTTATACCCTGGAAACAGAGTATGGTCACAGCTAAAATGCCATTAACATCCTAAGACAGTACAGACTAGACTCTGGTATGCCAGGACTTGTGACCACCATCAAGGTTTCTCAACTTCCACAAGGCTAACTCTGGCATCTTCATGACTTGACAACAGAAAATAGTCAACAATGGTAAGTTGTTTTCAGTCTTTGGTGCATCTAATTGAAAGAACTAAATATGCATTGCCTATCATGGTTACAAAGGAAATTGAGAAGTATAGTTTTTAATTTTCCATACCCTGCAGAATAGACAGATACACAAAAAGAGTAGTAATTAACCACAGCTAGCAAAGGTTCTGTAGTGAATAAAATCATTTTTAACAACAATAATCTGAATACAGTAAGAAAGGGAGAAATTTACAAAGTTATTAGGCAACTTAGTAACCTAGACTCTGAAAAGTAGCCAAAAGTTTTCAAACTGCATTTAGACAGTCTCCCACTTTTCATGGCAGTTTGATTTTTGATTTTTTGACTTTAGGATTGTTTTGAAAATAATGTGCATTCAGTAAAAACTACACTTCTATTTTTCACTTTCAGTACAGTATTTAATAAATTATGTGAGACATTCAACCCCTTATTATAAATTAGGCTTTCTGCTAAAAGGTTTTTGTCCAACTATAGACTAATGTAAGTGTTCTGAGCATGTTTAAAGTAGGATGGGCTAAGGTCTGATGTTTGGTAGGCGAATTAAATGCATTTTTTGTTACAATATTTTCAATTTACGATGAGTTAATCAGGATTTAACCCCAATCTAGGCCGAGGGGCATCTGTATGTGATTTGGAGAATGCGTACTTTCATACATCACTAAGCTATACCAGCAAGCTGGAGTTTATTTAAAACCATGACGGTTTATTTTAAGATTTTTTTCTAAGAGACATGAATACTAGAATGGAACTTTAAAAATTTTTATTTGGAACCACAGAGTTTGCTACTATCTTGCTACCAGGTTTTCCTCTGTCTCTACATTTCTTTCCTCAGGTTCCATACCCCTTGCTTTAAATAACAGTATTTTAACTCCAAAATGAATATATCTAGATCCCAGATCTCTCCTTTGCATGCCAAACTTACAGTCCCAAATTCATATTCAGCCTCTCATCTTAAATGCCTCTTGAATATGCCTTGGAAATAGAGATCTCATAATCCCACCAATTTAGAGTAAGAACGAATCTGTTTCTTTCTTATTTCCCATCTCGGTAAATCATGCCACCATTCATCCAATTACAAAAGATAGAAACTTGAATTTCCCTTTTGAACATTACATTATATCACCAAGGCACTAGCCCAATCTGGTTGAAAGGGTACTCTTGATTTACTCTCTCAAGCACCCTTCTTCCCCAATTTTCCTCATCCCAATAGATGTAGATGCCTTTACCATCTACCAGTTGCTCAGGCTAAAAGTTTTGGAGTCTCTCCTGATCCTTCTCTTTTCCTTATCCCATACATGTAATGTATCAGCAAGTCCTGAATGTTCAGTCCTCAGAATATACTTTGAATTCTCCTGCTTTTCTGCATCCTCAATGCTATTCCTTCATTCAAACAATATCATCTCCTCCCTGCCTTACAGAGACAGACTCCAAATTTGTTTTCTAGCTTCTGCTTTTCACTCATCTAATCTATTCTTCATGCAGCCAATGTAAAACCCTTGCTACTGCATGAAGATTAAATGCAAAACCCATTTAGTGGCTGAAAAACCTGTTATAACTCATTCCTGTCTACCTCTCACACCTCTTCGCATTCAATTGTTCCCCTCTTTCACTATACCACAGTCATATTGGATTTAGACAGTCCCTTACAATAAAATTTCTCCTTTTCTAACTCAAAGCCTTCATTCCTACTGTTCCCTGATTCATGGCATCTAATCTTTTAGAAGAGCCGTAACACCAGTTCTTTGAGAGCTTTTTTGCCCATCATGTCTAAATGAGATTCCTCGTTAAACTATTTTATTTCCTTCTGCTTTTTTCCTTCTTCTGAACTGTTTACCATCTGTCTTCCTCATTTGACTCTATGAGTGCATATGGGAAACTGTGTAATATTATTTTTTCAGTATGTATCCTCAGTGTCTAATACAGTGCCTAGCACACTGTAAATGGTTAATAATTAATTTTTACAGCATTTTTTGAAAGTGAAATAACATCTCAAAGTGTAAGTAGGATATGACATATATGTGGATTAATATTTTATACATACACATATTAATTTAAAAAGTTAGATGGGCATTAAGCATTCTAAGTATCTGTATTCACTTTATTCATCACACTCTGACAGATAACTCCATGCTTTCTCTGTTCAGTGACATACTCCAAGGCAAAGTGAGTGGGCATTTCACAATGGAAAATAACCACAATGTTTAAGCACATTGTGACATGATTTTTGTATGCCTAGTGGTATGGATTTATGAATTATATTTTCAAAGTTTAAAAGCACAAATGCTCAAAAAATTGACAAGTGATCAAAAAATCTTTCAATCAAATATGGATTAAATATACCACAAAATAGATGTGAAACAAATTAGAAAGTGGCAGAGCTAACACCTTTTCTCTTTAGAGCTACTCACTGGTCACGTTAAGAAGCAAAAGTAATGACACTCTAGTAAATTCTAAAAGGAGGCTGGTCAAACATTTGAAATGATCATGAGGACAATTTTCTTACAATAAGACAAAACTGAGTTTGAGCATTTTGAATATGCATTACCCACCTTTGAGCCTTATAACATTGCATGCAGTTCTTCAAGCTTTCTTGATTAAAAGTCTGTTTTAATATATAATAATGTTTCTTATTATAAAATAAATGAAGTTTACCAGAAAATATAAAATATTGAGAGACAAATAGAATAACTGAAAATCATCTGCAATCGTGCCATCTAGAGATTACTTATATTTATCATTACCGTCTTCGTACATGCAGTTAAATCCATTTAACCAAAATAGGATGACTCCAAATTGATCAATACATGCTCATGAACACCTGGCAGATTTGTCCAAAAAAAGCAAGAAAAACAAAATCACAAATAAAATATATTCATTTTAAATAACCGACATTTATTAAGATAGATAACTTTTTTAAATGCTTATTGTAAATTGGCTTGTGCTAAAATGTCGATAAACATTTTCCCATTTAATTCTTAAAATTAATCCACGAAGCTCCTATTTTTGGTTATTCTTATTTCACAAGTGAAGAAACTGAGGCTAGGAGTATTAAAGGAGCTTGATGAAATCATTGGGAAAGTTAAAAATGCCAATCTTCCTTCAAAAATGCAACTTTTTACTATTCTCAAGTAGAATTATTTAAAATACATGCGATCCCCAGTTGCACTTTCTGAAATGATAGGGATTTTAACTGTCAAGAGTCTCAAATACTTCTCACAAAATTTCTTTAGAAATTAAAGGTAGTTTTAGCCTTCTGTGCTTCAATTCTCTTATCTGTAAAATAGCATAATTGTGTTTATATTTATAATATTATTGTAAAAATGAGATAATACATATGAGAGCATCTATGAATAAATATACAAGTCACAAAATATAGGTTTTTATGTTAAGAAAAGGAAAATGAAATAAGCATTCATGTGTGCCTGTGATATAAAAAATAGTCTTGGGTGCTGTTCTTAATTCTTTGATTTTCAAAACAAGTGTATGGGATATCATTTAGTTGCTGCATTTTATAAATGAGGAAATCAAGACTTAGAAATGGAGACTGTACATAGTCAAATGCTAAAAAACAAAACAAAACAACAACAAAACAGAACCAGATTCAACCCCGGGCCCAGCTGACTTCAAACTGAGGGAATGCCTGAAGTTGATGTGTTGTCTCAACCTGAAATTGTTTATTTCCTCAATAGTCAAAAACCTGTTGAAGATCTGTTTTTCTCTGGGGATAGTATAATGAGAGATCCTTTTAGAAGATCATAATTAACCAAATAAAAAAACAAAATAATTAACACTAATACGCACTCTTACAACATGCATATGTCGACATGTACACATACCAGCTCTGCTGTGCTCTGTTTGTGTATGTAAACTGTTTTTTCATACATTTATTTAGAACTTGAGCTACGTCATAAGTTTTACAATATAAAATGTATAAGTTTTACATTTTTAAAAGTTTTTTAAAAATGTATCAGTATAGACTTATTCTACTACAAGAAAACAAAAGCAAAAACCTTATTTTATTTGAAGTTTCACAGCGTTGTGCTTCTCGTAAGAGCTGTGATGTGCCACATGTACATGTGGTTTGAAACCTTCCTAGAGAGTAACGTTACCTCCTTGTAAGTATTTCAGAACACTGCTTATAAAACAAACACAAATACTATGAACTGGAGTGCAAAATTAGATACCACAAGATTTTTAAGAACTTACAAGCTTCGGCCAGGTGCTGTGGCTCGCGCCTGTAACCCCAGCACTTTGGGAGGACGAGGTGGGCAGATCATGAGGTCAAGAGATCAAGACCATCCTGGCCAACATGGTGAAACCCCATCTCTACTAAAAATACAAAAAATTAGCTAGGCATGGTGGTGCGTGCCTGTAGTCCTAGCTACTCAGGAGGCTGAGGCAGGAACTCACAGGCTTCTGATGATCCAGTTTAAGTTATGACCTCGTGGGGAGAGGTACACATTACTTGCTTTTGTGGTTAAGGGATTGTATTAGTCAGATTTTCTTGAGGTCATGCTACATTACAAATAAGCTAAAAATACTGAGTGTTTACAACGACTATTTATTATTCACATAAATACATTGTTAACAGATACCAGCAACTACAGGTCATCTGCTGTCTTTGCTCCTGGTGGTGTTTCAGGTTTGGATTTGCTTCCCCTCACTTTTTATTCCGAGAATTAGGCTGCAGGAATAGTCATTGGCTGGGGCACGGTAGAGGGGGCAAGAACAAGAACACAGGCACAGACTTTCCTATATTTTACAAGTTCTGCCACTAGGTACCTATGTATGAGGAGTGTATCACATACACTTCCATTTCATTGGCCAAAGTAAGTCACCAATGCCAATGGGAAAGGGATATGTAATCCTCGTATGGAAAGAAGGGAGTAACAAGTTGAGAAAAATAGTTCAATCCATCACAGGCGCTTTGTAGGAAAGTTCCTGGAAATAGTAGTATAACATACATTCTTTTATTTTCATGGGGAGTCAATGATACTCAGCTTATTGGTTCCTATTTAACAAATCATGGAACTGAGTCTCAAGTATGTTAAGCGACCTGCTAAACATCAGTCTCCTACTTCATATCTCCCATCTCCATAAGCATGTTCTTTCATTACTTCTCCGACTTTTGGCCCAGATCAAGTGAACAATCTTCTTTCTATTACCATCACAGAGTACATAGGATACTCATTTTTGTATTTCTTTAATGTGTAACACAGTTGATTGCTTATGGTATTGATTGATTCGATTTGATGAAATATAGTTCATTCATTCATTTATTCATCAAATATTTATTGACCATTTATCTTGAGTCAGGTACTACACTAGATGCTGTGGCTAAATCTATGAATAAGACAGAAACACTCTGCTTTCATTGAATTTACCTGAAGTGGGGAATATTCCATTTTTTAAATACAGAATTTGATCACTTTTTTTCTCATGATTTAAAATATCCTTATGAATTTATGTTAACATAAGTCTATTTACAAATGAAAATGGCTAGAAAAGTTATATGCCATTTCATCATAGAGAATGATAAAATAGGATAAGAGTAGAATAGAGAATATAAAAAGAGGATCATGTTCTGGGATCCTTGGGTGTTCATCCTGCAAATCATTTTTTTTTTTAATTTATAGTTTTTCCCCTGTCATTCTAGCCCCTTCTGTGTGAACCTTTAAAGTTTTAATATTTCCAGGAAAAGGTGATTAGTATTTACTTTCAGATCCTTACACTTAAAATGGAAGATTAATGATCAATAAAGTAGTCAAATGTGAGCTGTGGTTTTCCTAGAAATATCTTGGCATCCTAGGGGAGGCAGCCTGAATCAATGGCTAAAAGGAAAGCAGAAACTCAGGTTCTAATCATTGGCTTGTCACTAAGGTGCCTCAGGGTCACTGGTTTCATTGTGAAATCTTTAAATTGTGAGGTAAGATTAATCTTTAAATTACATGAAGCATTTGTTAAAAGTTCCTAGCTATTATTCTAAGGATTAGGGATAAAATAAAAATTGTCTTTGTGTGTTTCTATCATTTTTGCTGTTTCTTTGTACCACATACTTACTCTTCACATGTATGCATTTCATTTTACTATACACTTGACTCCGCACTTTTTACATATATTCCTTTTCACTGTCTTCTTGTCTAGCTTAAAAAGCTGTCAAGACACTGTTTCCTATCTTGGTAGAAGACACTGCTTCCTATCTCAGGAATGGAGCAAATATTTTTTGATCATCAATAGCAGCTAGACAATCCAGAAAACACAGGTCAGCCGTAATAGACACTGCTCGCCTCATACTCTCATTTGATGTGCTTTATTTGTCTCTATGCTGCTTTACAATTTTCCCTATGACAAAATTTATATATATATATGTTAATTATTAACCGATCAATATATTTGTGTATATATTAATTATGCATATATAAATATTATTAAAGCTACATTTGATTCTGATAGTCATAAACTAGTCATTTTCAAAAAATTTAGTAGGAATATTTGTAATAAATATTCAAACGAAAGTAAAGTGACAAAAAATTACCTTTCAAAGTTGGAGAGATGAAATCACAGTATTATATCTAAAAATCAGAATTTTAGGCAAACTTTAACTTGGCTAGAGGGGATTTGGAAAAGAGGAAAGGGCAATAAGAAAGCCTGAAATTGCATTGCCCAAGTGTGCCCTATGTCATCAGCATGTATCTGCATACGCTCTCATCCTTCTCTCCTTTCCTTTTTTTCTTTTCTTGTCTAAGTAGCAGCATTTCCTCTTCCTATATGCAAGGTTAATCTCTCTGGTGTTCATGCCATACTAGCAACTCCATGTGGACAGATGCATCATTAATACTTTCTCTTTGCACAGGCCATTCTCTTTATCTAAATGAATATTAATATGACTAAATTGTTATTCACACGTGCGCGCACACACACACGCGCGCGAAAAGGAAATCTCAATTCTGTCTACACATTGTTCTCATTATATTCCTTTACAGCCAGTCCTCTCCATCACCTTTAGTCTAGCCTCTTGCCTTGCACTCCTCTGGAACAGACTTACCAATGCCAGCAATTATTTCCCACTCCAGGGCCCTCCCCCTTTCTCACAGAAGTATATAGAGAAAGACGTGAATGGTCAGATACTCTCGGATCAGAAGAGTGTACTTGGACCTATCTTGTTGTAAGACTGAAGGTTTTATGGTATATATTTTACCTGAGAAATAAATGGAATATTTTCCTCACACATATGCATATATCAATATTTACCTAGATATAAAGATGATTAATATCTGTCTTTTTGGAAAATGAAAAAAATGCTGTTTGAATGTATTCACCATATCTAAAAATGTATTTTGAGGGCCTACTCAGAGCACTCCACTGAGCTTAAATAAAAAACAGAAATTAACTGGGTTTTTGCCTTCATGAATCTTCTGTTCAATAGAGGACATCAAAATTAATTAACCATACAAATGTAAAATTAAAGCTTTCTTAAGTATATGAAGGTAAAAAATTGTAGATCAAATTTTTAATGTCCTTGATGAGAGATTATGTGCACAAAAATGAGCTACTTGATACTATTTTTTAAAATATATAATTTGATGTTAGTTATTCCTTGTATTTTTAAGGTCAGTTTTCCAATTTTATTTTATTTATAAATCTAGCTAATTTTAAGAGTAACTTTAAATAGAGCCCAGATTAATGTTTGGCTTCACCTATAAATTTAATTAATTAAACTCACCTAAATATTTTCAGCTCCATATTTAAGTTTATTATATTCTACTTTCTTTTAGAATATTTCAGTTATATAATCAACAAAACCACAAGCAAAATCTATAAGCATTTTAATAATTTTTAAGAATAAGACAGAGCTTATAACAAGTGAACCTTATGTTTTCTTAAATGTTTGAATTTTAAATATGTACTTATTACAATTTAACCTTAAAATCATGAGTATAATTAATATTCAAGAATCCTTTAAAAATTGGTGCCCTGAGTCTGACCAATTACACTAATAGGGTAAACATTCTAAAATATTTTAAGTACATAAAAATAAACCTGTAATCCAGCACTTTGAGAGGCTGAGGCAGGTGAATTGCTTGAGCCCAGGAGTTTGAGACCAGCCTGGCCAACATGGCGACACCCTTTCTCTACAAAAAAAAAAAAAATAATACAAAAATTAGCCAGGCACGGTGGCATGTGCCTGTAGTACTAGCTACTCGGGATGCTGAGGTGGGAGGATAGCTCATGCCCGGGAAGCGAAGGTTACAGTGGCCCAAGATCACACCACTGCACCACTACACTTCAGCCTGGGCAACATAGTGAGATCCTGTCTCAAAAAAAAAAAAAAGAAAGAAAAAGTCTATATGTTCTTGTTTTCACAGCATATAATACTTTATTGCCAAAAATTGATAAAATAGTTATAAATAATATCATTGTAACTATATTGATCTATAGCTATGGCAGTTACAGAGGAAAACTGCAGATAGCTGAATCCTTTTACATGACAAAACTAACAATATAACTGCTATGCCTCATCATTCATTCAGGTCTCTGGCTCTTTGCCTGCTTTGTAACAAACACACCAGAAACCTCACCGTATTTCCCTTTTTACTGTATGATGTCCATAGTTGCATATTTGAATTTTCTGTTCCTTTCTTAACTTTTTCTGCTCAAAACTTTATAATTGTACTGGCAGTAATCGCCTTTCTTCTTCTATCTGTGTTTTGCAGAGTATTGAGGCAATACATCAACAGAAAAAGAAAAATGAGGTTGTTAAAATGGATGGAGACTGCAGGGCAAGATATCAAATGGAAGACAGTGGTTCAGAGAAAGTGATCCAGAAATCTGCCTAGGGGTCCCCTACATTTTTGTTCAGATATTAACTGTGCGTGAACAGGGTAGGTTAAGATGAGATCTGGCAAAGATAACTAGTAAGGGGTCCACGAGCCGAACAAAGATCCCGGTGTTGGGAGATGTAAGATTCCCAATGACCCAGAGTAGAGAGAACACATTGAACAACCCAGGTATTTAAGTGAGTCCTCAGAATGGTTACATATTAGTAACAAGGCAGTCTTAGAACTAAAAGTCCACTCTAGAAAACAACTGAAAACAAGCCTCCAAAGGATCCAACTTATCTGCCAGGACAAAACTGCCTTTCAGAACTAAATTAAACATTCCTGTTATCTTGAAAGGATAGTAGACTCCTTACAGTATATCCATGATACCAGAAAACAGTTAAAAGTATTAAGTATGAGCAGAAATAGTAAAATGTGAGCCTGTAGCAGGCAAAGGCATTAAAACATTTGTTAAAATTTGTTTAAAATATAAAGAAAAAGATGAACATAAGTGAAAAGATGAGGAATCTAAATCGAGTCATGAAAAGTATTAAAATGAACCAAATGCAGATTCTAGAACAAAAAATAAAATAAGTGAAATAAAAACTTCACTAGGTATGCCTAACAGGAGATTGACAGTGCAGAAGAAAAGATCACAATAGTGATTGTGCAGCATAGTGGTAATTATTCAAATTGAAACTCAGTGAGAAAAAGGAGCTAAAATAATGAGTAGAGCCTCAATAACCAGTGGGACAATGACAAGCAGTATAACACATATATAAATGAGAGGAAAGGGAAAGTGGGGCAGGAAGTATTTGAAATATGCTGCATTTGGAATAGAAGTTGCAATAAAAGTCACTTGCCAGCTTCTCTTTTGTATCCCTTCCCTCCCAAAATGTAATCACTCCTTCCCTCTAGTAAAAAGCTTTCTTTCTAGTTATTTTGGGTTAAAAAGGAATCAGACAATGGAGTAGATTTTTGCTCTCTTTCCCTTTTTCACTTGTTTCTTATGACCTAGGTCCTCACCTCTGGTTCATTTGATAATCCTTACTTGATTTCTGTTTTAATCCATTTAAGACTAACATTTGGAATAGCAACTGCAATTGCACTCACTATCTGATTAAACTGAAAATAATCCATAATCTGCTGCCATTCTCTGAAACTCATCTGTCTCTTGCACTGGTTAAACTGCAATATTTAATGGCGATGTAATAGGAATCCCCACCCGAGAGTCAAGTCTTTGATGGTGGCATTAATCTCTGTGTTATCCCTAGGTACCTAGAATAGAACCTGGTTTAATGTTTTGGTAATGACTAGGAGTTTCAGGTGCTTCCCCTTAGTCTTGCCTGACATAATAGCCTTTAATCTATCAGCCAGAGAACCAATATGAGGATACTGCCAATTGCTGAAAATTATCTATTTCAACTACACACTCAGGAATTCAGTATGAAATCATGAAATGAGTCTGAGAACTCAATGAGCTTACTATGATGTGAGCTCAAATCAAAAGCCCATCATCAAATAATGCTCAGAAGTACTGCCCTGTGGCCGGGCGCGGTGGTTCACACTTGTAATCCCCGCACTTTGGGAGGCCGAGGTGGGCGGATCACGAGGTGGTCAGGAGATCGAGACCATCCTGGCTAACACGGTGAAACCCCGTCTCTACTAAAAATACCAAAAAAAAAATTACTGGGGCCCGGTGGTGGGCTCCTGCAGTCCCGGCTACTCGGAAGGCTGAGGCAGGAGAATGGCGTGAACCTGGGAGGCAGAGGTTGCAGTGAGCTGAGATAGCACCACTGCACTCTAGCCCGGGCGTCAGAGCTAGACTTCGCCTCAAAAAAAAAAAAAAAAAAAAAAAAAAAAAAAAAAAAAAAAAGAAGTACTGCCATCTGACTGACAGCCTGTGGAGGCATTCTCGATTCTTAGGAATTAATACTACCTCAATCCAAGGCCCAGTAATATCTGAAAAATTGAGGTGTTTTCCTAATGGAGAATTCCCTGATTAGAGCCAGTCAGTGGGGCGTTTGTTGGAAAATCTGCAGTATACTCTTTGAATATGATTGCAGGGTCTTTCTTCAAGGTGTTTGATTCAAGTAGCTCTACCCTGTGAATTGGCTAGCCGCAAATTGGGAGCGGGGGAACAATTCTCTATTTTGATGCATCATCTCAGGCCTCTTTTACCAGGTGAATTTTTCTCTTAATAAAACAAAGAAGATTTTTGTGGATTGCCTATCTCTTTTGACTCTGGAGACTCTGTAACCAATGTTGGTATGTTAATCAGGCCAATCTGTGGATAGGATTATACTGCGGCCATTATAATTGCCTCTCTCACCTGGAATTAACATTTTACCACTACTTGGCATGACCAACATCTCTCATTCTTCTTAAAATCAACTGTGGAGTCCACTGCCAGCATGCTTAGTCTATAAAAATGTTTCTACAAAATTACTCTTCAAAAAAGGCAATGTATCCCTGCCCAATTACTTTTTCTTAAGGCTTGGATGAAGGGAAAGATATTTATGGTTTTAAGACTGCACACCCTCTAAAGTCTTTGGACTTCTTCTCTATATTATAACAATAACTATCTGCTATCTAAACTGTACTGAATGTGGATCACGTTTGAATCAAACCAAACTAGCAAATAATTCAAACTACTCATAACTGTTTGTGGCCAGATTCCCTGGTAAGTGCATCAGAGCTGATAAATTCAACTTGATTTTAAAATTATTTCTCCTTCTTTGTTCTATCACCTCAGAATTAATTCTCACATGTATTCTCCAGAGATTTGTCTATATATATCAGCGAATTTCTTGCATTTCTTTTCCAGTAAGAGCTGCAGATCTGACACTTACTATTAGGTTTAGTAACCATACAATTTCTCTTCTTTGTCTTAAAGTCATAATGTGTCAAAACACTCAGATTTATACAAATATGTAGCTATAAATGGCAACCACGTTCTTTTCACAGTTTTATGTGCTTTGTCTGGATACCCAGGGAACCATGCTGTAACCATTGCCAAATACGTGGTCTGGTGCAATGTTTATAGCTTCATCTTTATAATTATTAATTAAATGTCATTGTAAAGCATTTGTAGGAAGCATTATTTATAATTATGTAAACAATATAATCACCGTTTCTATTTTTTTTTTCATGTTCTTGTTTACCCAAGAGTAAGAAACAAGTTAATACTGAATTAAATTGTTCCAACATTTTCCTGATCTTTTAAGATGGAGTTTCACTCTTATTGCCCAGGCTGAAGTGCAAAAGCATGATCTCAGCTCACCGCAACCTCCACCTCCCAGGTTCAAGTGATTCTCCTGCATCAGCCTCCCAAGTAACTGAGATTACAGGCATGTGCCACCATGCCTGGCTAATTTTTGTGTTTTTAGTTGAGATGGGATTTCACCGTGTTGGCCAAGCTGGTCTCGAACTCCTGACCTCAGGCGATCCGCCTGCCTTGGCCTCCCAAAGTTCTGGGGATACAGGCATGAGCCACAGTGCCCGGCTAGAGCAAGCTTTCAAAGTAATTAGTTCTCCCCTGATTCTTAGTTTTTAGTGTTTCTCCATTTCTTCTCTTAAATTATAAAGTCCAAGATTGTTTTCAAGACACATGAGGCTAGTTATTCAGAGAAGGTTGCCCTTCTCCAAACCAGTATCACATCACTTTCTTACCCTGTACTCCCACATATAGAGATGCTTGCTGTTTCAAAAAAGCATCATGCCACTTCCTCTCTCACCTTTGCTCATGCTGCTTCAACCTTCTGGGGACAGTGGACACCTCTCCACTTTTAATGGCCTCACTTCATGAGATCCATTGACTGGGCAGGCAGCATTAAGCACTCACTCCTCTGTGTAATGCCGTGCTATGTTTCAGTAACTTTGTTTGTATCTTTGTCCACTCCCAGGTTAGTGGTTAACAGTTTCTCAAAATACAAGTAATGGCTTAAATGAGGTGGGAAAATGAGGATTAAGTATAATTAAATAGAAAAATGAAGCTTAAACCCCTTGATATTGTAACATTATTATAATAAAATGCTTCCTTTTCAGAATTCAAGTTGAGTTTACTACAACTTCTGCTTACTTTCAAATCTTGAGATGTGTTTCAGTCTTGCTTCTGGGGCATAATTCAGTGAGACACAGGTACATTACTAAGGTCTTATTATTATGTTATTCTGCTTATTCCATTGGCCATATCTCCAGAATCAAACTCCTTCCTTATCTGTCCCCTTCAGGACCTCAGGAAGTCAACCTTCATGGATTGCATTGACTTCCCTTGTTGACTTATTCTAGTGGGATTTGGCTAATGGGATTCACTGATGGTGGATTTGGGGTCCACTGCTGAAAGACTGCAGAGGAAAGAAGGAAGAGATCCGATCAGAGCATCCCCTGACCTCTTTCTTCCGCTCTAAGCCACATTTCCAGTAACAGCTGAATCCTTCAGGACTATAACTCCTGTCTGTTGGTCCCTATTTTCCACCCTAGAGTTCCCTGGGTTTTATTAACACATCATCTCCTTCACCCTTTAGGCCAAGAGGTGATAAAGGCTTCTCACGTTTGCTACTCTCTGACTGCTTTTTTAAACTCTCTTCAAACCCTTCATTAGAGTCTCGTGAACCATCTTAGTGTGGTCTGTTTCCAGCATAGTCCCTGATTATATTGAATATTTCTGGTCTGCTTCCTGGTTTGTGGTTCATTTTAGGCTAATATGCTTCTTTATGTGTACCTCTTTAACACTAAAATGTATTATTAATTTATCTTCTTGCCTCTATTATGGGAGCAAATTTTAATGCAATTAATTTATTTATGATCTGCAGAGATATGATAATAATTTATAGCTTTTCCCAAAAAATTATCACGTCTTTCTTGGGATGGGTGAACATATAGATGAGTCTTTTTTATTCAAAATAATAAATTATAACTTTAGCATATGTCTTCCAAGATTAAATTATGCATCATAGATTACTTTTTTCAGTGTTGAATTACAATATATTATATGTGACCAGTGAAAACTCCGTATGCTTTATTATTCCTGCAATACTGATCAGTAGCAGGGTCAATTAATGGTCATATTGAAAAGCTTGTATCAGTGATTGTCTTTAATTTTAGGCTATTAAAAAGTTCCAAGGCATACCAAACCTGTAGGCTTTTTTATTACATAAACACGATGAGAGGTAATTTAAAAACAACATAGTACCTGTTCCTGGTAAAATGTATTGAACTAGATTGTTGTTCACTCAGATGAAGAAAAGAAGTTAGTACGAGCAGTCCTTGCTTTTCACGGTAGTTTAGGACTTTTAAAAGATGTGAAAGCTGGTAGTACAAAGTGATCTCATTGTCAATGAGAAAATTACAATTGTTCTATGATTTTTAAAGTTTTCGGAACATTAAGGCCTCTCCTGATATTATCAGTTGTAAATGTAGGGGAAATGAAAACAAGTAATACAATTTGTATTCTTAGAACACTGTAATTTAAATCATTTAGAAACCCTGAGAATTTGTGTTTTATTTCACTGTAAAAATCTCATTGAGGGTGGTCTGAACGGTGTTTGCCTCCTTCTTGTCATATAATTTCAAAGAGTAAGTGTCTCCTATGCCTTAACAAACCGACATACTCTTTCCAAGTTTAGATAAGCTTTTAACATTTCATCTTTTGAATTTTTGAAGGCATGAAGTATTGTTGGGAATCCCCTTAATATAATTTTTTGTTGTTGTTGTTGGCATCACTTCCTCTGGGACATCGTCATCATTTTATCCTTATCCTTTTCATTATATTGATAAGTTAACCCTCATTAAGTTCCTCTTGACTACATACATGCAGTAGTCAACATTCCTTCTCTTAGTCAACCATGCCTTCTATACCCCCATCTATTCAAATTTCACTTCCAGTATCATCACTTTTCATTTCTTTGCTGAAATTTCATCTTCCTTGTCCAGTTTCCCCTTTTGATTATTTGTTTTATAAAATGTCACATGGATTTGTGACTAGAAGGTAAGAAGACAACATAATGACTTGCTTAGCTGTCTATGTGTGAATTGAGCAACAGGTGCATTGTGAGCAAACATCCACCTTTCTGAAAGAAATTACGTGATTGACCACCGAACATGGGTTGTATCTGTTATTTACATAGTAATTTGTGGCCTGAAGAGCTAGCAGAAAATTTTATATCTTGTGCAATTATTCAGTTAATATGCCATGGTAACTAAAATTTGGACAACGTTGTTTGAGTACTAATACTGTAGACTTGAAGCGTAGTAACGAAAATCAGTACTTACAAAGCTGTGTACAATGAAGGCTATTTAGATTACTCTTTGAATTTTAACATGATATGACTCTTTTTCATTATTTAATGTTGTCTGAGTCCCTGTTATATATCAGACCTATCTTGGCATGTGCAAAAGTCATGATGATTTGTGACTTTAAACAAAATTTATATTGAAATGAAAATAATTAATATGTTTTTTCTTCTCTAAACCACAGATTTTAGCAGGGTTTACAACTTTTCAATAAATATTATCAACACCAGAGCAAAACACTGGCCTCATTTCCTAAATCATTTCTTTTGGACATTAACATAAATGTGTAAAAACTAGGTTTAAAAACTGATAACAGAGTTTGGGATCTGTTGTTCAGACATAACTTATTTTGCTTTTTAGCATTAATCTCAGACTGAAGTTAGGATTATCCAGTAATTTGCTAGAATAAAGAGAACAAATAAGTTTTCCAAGTTTTAGATGGAATAGAGAAATTTAGTAAATTGTAAAATTAAAATCACATTTTATCTGATGTAAACTAATTAAACAGTCTTCATGGTTTGGTTGAACAAGAAGTATATAAAATTAGAATCCAATATCTAGATCAACTAAGGTAAAAATTTATTAACTATACTCAGGAACATAATTTAAAATCTACAAATCTATTTTAAAACCTAGAACAGTGCCAAAAGGCTCTACATCAAGTATCTAAAACAATGAAATCCAAGAACAGATGTTGTAATAACATTTTACTTACTGGAGTATGACTATTAACAACTCTTTATAATTTCACATAGTGTAGAAAGATGTTGATAGCCTAAACCCTACTATTGTTACTGATGGCTTATGTTCATGTACTAAAAAGCCAGATGCTAATGAGAAGTTTTCTCATTTGTTTATTTATTTATGTACTTGTTCAGTCATTAATTCATTCATTCATCCCTGTGTTTATTCATTTACTTAGTAAATATTGCTAATGTTAATATCTCATATGCCAAATACCAGGGGTCTAATGAATCAAAAAGGCTTAATTTTTGCCCTTGTGGAGTTTATAGTCTAATGAACGAGAAGATATTTAGCAAGTAAATATGTATTAGTAAATATATAATCACTAACTTATGTGGGAAAAAAATAACGAAATAAGCTGAGGAATGAAAAGAGGGAAACTACTTTAAATAAGATGTTCAGAAAGTTCCATTCAATAGGGTGACACTTATACTGAAACTTGAAGGAATAGACATGCTGTCTAAAGAGTAAAGTGCCTTGGTCAGGTGCGGTGGCTCACTCCTGCACTCCCAGCACTTTGGGAGGCTGAGGCAGGCATATCACCAGAGGTCAGGAGTTCAAGACCAGCTTGGCCATCATGGTGAAACCCCGTCTCTATTATAAATATAAAAATTAGCTGGGTGTGGTGGTGGGCACCTGTTATTTCAGCTAGTAGGGAGGCTGAGGCAGGAGAATCACTTGAACCTGGGAAGCAGAGGTTGCAGTGAGCTGAGATCATGTCACTGCGCTCCAGCCAGGTCAACAGAGCATGACTCTGTCTTAAAATAAGTAAGCTGCATCAGTGTCTCCTAGTGCCAACCCCATATGTGGGCCATATTTCATACCACTCTTAGTTCCCTTAACTCTTCAATGTTTTCAGTCTTGCCAAGCAGTGCCCTAAATATTAGAATTTACTTGTACTAGATGCATTCAGAAGTATCTGGGTAAGAGGCTCAGTTCTTGTTATTAAATTATGTGAGCAAATTTTATGTCCTACTCGATGATTAAACTTCTATAGGAGAAATGTATGTTAATGTTATTTCTATCTTTTTATAAGTCAATCTCCATTTTTATCTTTTTCTAAACTCTCCTAGATAATTCTATTTTTCATTGCTTTAAATACCTTGTAAATATAGAGATTTCTCCATTTTTTTTCTTCCAGCCAAGCTAATTCTTCTAAGTGCCAGACTCATGTATCTCACTTGACATATCCTCATAAATGCCTCATAAGCATCTAAAAATTCACATGTTCATATTTGATACTGTTCTCCCTCCAGCCCCCCACTAAAAAAAGCAACAGCTTGTTCCTTTCTGAATTTTCCATTTCAGGAAAGGACAGTAGCTTAAGTTTAGCTGTTGAGCAGTCAATTCTGACTCCTTCGCCTTCAAGACCCACATAGAAAAAAATTAGAAAATTCTTTGGACAGTGTCTTCAGAAATTATCTAGAAGGTATCCACTTTTCTTTTCACATTGCTTTCCCCTATAATCCTTCATTGCTTCTTACTTTGCTCCTACTCTAACTTACTAATGGATTTACCTAATTATACCTTTGCTTCTCTCCATTCATGCCAAAGAAGAGCATATCCAAGGTGCCTTATCTCTACAGACACAAGCAATCAAACATAGCACGATTTCTATCTACACGTAGCACTTTTCTCTAGCTGATTCAAAATTTATTCAATACTACAATTAACTCAAGGAGAAAGTTGCCACAATAAACCAACCTTGAAATTTCAACCAAGTAGAAAGCATCCTGTGTTACTGTGAATACATAAATGTTTATTTTTATTAGTTTTTTTGTGTGTTTATCTTGTTTTGTTTTGTTTAAAATTTTATTTTAAGTTCAGATATACAAATGCCAGTTTCTTACATAGGTAAACTTGTGTCATGGGAGTTTGTTGTACACATTATTTCATCACCTGGGTGTTAAGTCTACTACGCATTAGTTATATTTTTTGATTCTTCCTCCTCCCACTCTTCACCCTCTAATAGACCCCAGTGTGTGTTGTTCCTGTCTATTTGTATAGAAAAATCATGCAGCATTTGGTTTTCTGTTCCTGTTTTAGTTTATTAAGGATAATAGCCTCCAGCTCCATCCATCTTCCTGCAAAGGATGCGACCTTGTTCTGTTTTATGGCTGCATAGCATTCCATGGTGTATATGTACCACATTTCCATTATCCAGTCTATCATTGATGGGAAATTAGGTTGATTTTCATGTATTTGCTATTGTGAATAGTGCTTCAATGCACATATACATGCATTTGTTTTTCTTTTTTGAGACAATCCAGTACTACCTCAAACAAATTCAACCCCCAAAATAAAAAAGTCCTTATAATTACTGCATTTCAATTCTTACATTTGTTACATTTTAGTGTGTTTTGGGAGAAGTCAATGAGATTATTTTCAAAGTTCCTAGTTTTTGTGAAGAAATAACAATCTTTATACAAATAGCCAGTAGTCTGATTTAAAATTATTTTATCTTAGGGCATCCTTTGCAAAGATCTAAAAACTCAGCTATGTATTCCTTATCTGCTAAATCGTAATCTAAACTTAATACATTTAAAATCTTGTCATCAAGCTAAACACAAATTTAAAGGACAATTTGTATTTGGTTTAAAAATTAGGTAAAAAGAAGTGTTTATGGAGATAGAAGAAACAAGCATGGTTTGAATAACTTAGAAATCATCTTCCTCATCTGACGCCACATGGGAAATTTTGTGCCGGGGGCACAAAATTTTTTGTTTTTATTAACGAAAATTTTTGTTATTATTTTAAAACGTAAGTGACGGTGCACAACTTATGCTTAAACTCCAAGTGACTGGGTACCCATTACTGTTATAGCCTATTATATTTACAGATAGCTCAAATAATTGGACAATCTATCCCTTTTTTGGCCTAACACTTTGGCCTATGGTCTGCCCTTTAGAACTGTACTCCAATCCAATTTCTCTTTCTTCAAACTTTTGAAGACATTTAAGGAAAGCTCTTTGTGTCTTATCAGACAACTTTTCTACTTTAACCTAAGTGACGGTTCTTTTCCATCTTTCTTCTTGTGATTCATTGTCACTGTTCAATTGTTTTGAGCATTCATTCTGGGCTATTATTTTGAATTCATATCAAATTTGCAAGTCTATATTTTTTTCAGAATCTTTCTGTTATTTACCCTTCATAAACTTCTGTAGAATTCTGTTTCATAATTTATGTGGAAACATTTCTACTGTCTCTAAATTTTCTAAGTTTATGGAGTTATGCTTACAAGTTATATCAGTGTCTTGATATACAATGATTTTGATCCTAAAAATTTGAACTCATTTAAAAGAAGAAATTTCTTTCCTGTCATAATACAATGCGAGTTCCAATTTTCTTATAATGATATTCAACAGCCATTTCCTGATTAAAGATAAGCCTAGATGGATGAGAATCTGAAAACACACAAAAAACTGAAACAAAACAAAACCCCTTTATTCAGAATCACTGTGAAAGTTCCTTTTGCCCAGTTGAAATTAAAAATCTCCAGATGATTCTTTTATCTATTATTTTATAAGATGCTTTGCTAATTTGTCCTGCATGAAAATTACATGAGAATATTGGAGCTCTCCAAGTAAAGCGGATCGTATTACATACATAGTTTTCTCTCCAGAAACAAATGGTCTGATTTCACAAAATGCATAGCCAGATTTTCAAGTAGTTTAAATTAATCCATATTTACATGGCCTCAACTGTATAGCACTAATAGAAAAAAAAGAAAAGAGAGATGAAATACATATTAATCTGTAATTTGTGACCCTTTCTCATATCCCACATTAGTAAAAACCTGAGTTTTATTTTCTCACATGCTTGCGAGAGGTAAAGGAATTAGCACTCCAGCAATGCAGGCTTACAGTGAATGTTTCATATCACTGGTTAGTAATGCTACATATTAAATTCAACCACCTCCTCTTCTTGGTACAGTTACTGTGTGATAGAGTTTCAACAGCTTTTTTTTTTCTTCCCCTCCTCATTATGAAACAGATATTACAAGGGCTAAAAGGGGTCATACATTAACTGGATGAGATCCAATTATGGGAAAAACCAGAGCAGTACTCTTGGGCAAACTGAAAGCTGTACTAAAGTGATCACATGACTACACATTAAGAAGCATGAAAATGTTCATTTTTTTCCAAGAGAGTTTAATATATGTATGTCAGTAAAATTATGATTAAAGGATCCACTCAGTCAGATATAGATACAAAGTGACTAGGATTCCTAGAAAAAGAAATAATTTCTTCCATTTAAAAAGCCATTTCATATTTGATATGTTAGTATGATGCTTATTTAAATTGTTATAGAAGTGTGCATTTGGGAAATGCACAATTGAATAACTGATTTAAAAGTAACTGAAGAATTCTTTTTGGCTTTACACCTGTATTTAAAATATTTTTCAACTGAAGTTACTATTACAATATTACAAGAAAACCATGGCATCATACAAATTGTTAAACAACTTGAATTCATGGGTTTGAATATAAAAATCATGTTTTTGTAGGAAATTGTCATTATCTGAGTGGCAAATGAGATATTCAAAAATATATCAATGCAAATACATATCTACTTGTAGCAGAAACCAAGCATTTTTTATGTTTTGCTTTTGAAGATAATATATGTGGAAGCTTAGCTGCCACTTTCACTTTGAACATCAGTAACAGCCTAAACATATAAATACATAAATCCAAGAGTTAATAAGGTTAATGGACTACTTTGTACCTGTCTAGGAGGACACAAAACAAATACACTTGGTAACTATTTCCTTCTGTCTGAAATTTTCAACTCTGGTGAACTGGCATTAGGATCATGGCAGACGGGAGGCAGGACTAGATTGTCACCCTGGACAGAGCAGCAAGCGGAGGCTTGCATTGTGAATTTTAGCTCCAGATCAACGGCAAGAACAAACCACCAATCCAGAGAGGACCCATAGACCCTCTGAAGGAAGCGGACTGCTACCGCAAGACCTGGGAGACACCCCAAATACTCTGAGAGGCGGACAGCCTCAGGCAAGTTTTCAAGCTCATCTCACCCTCCACCTGGTAGAAACAGACTCCAGGCTGTTGGTGGGGGCACGGTGGAAGTGAAACTAGCCCTTCAGTTTGCGTGGGAGCTGGCTGAGGTCTATGACTGCTGGCTTTCCCCCACTTCCCTGCCATAATCCTCCTAGGTACACAACTCAAGTGACCTGGGAATCTCACCCCATCCCCCACAGCAGCCCCAGCAAGACCTGCCCAAGGAGAGTCTGAGCTCAGACACGCCTAGCCCTGCCTTCACTTCATGGTCTACCCACCCTGGTAGTGGAAGACAAAGGGCATATAAACTTGGGAGTTCTAGGGCCCTGCCCAACACCTGTCCCTCTCCACAATACTATAGCTGTTGCTTTCTGGAAAGTGCCACCTCCCAGCAGAAGGCTAATCAGCACAAAAACAGAGCATTCAACCACCAAAGCTAAGGACCCTCATGGAGTCCATTGCACCCCCACCACCACCTTTACTGGAACAGCCACTGGTATTTGTGGCTGAGAGACCCAGAGACAGTTCATATTACAGGACTCTATGTAGACAACCCCCAGTACCAGCCTGGATCCTGGTAGACTAGCTGGGTGGCTAGGCCCAGAAGAGAGACAATAGTCACTACAGTTCAGCTCACAGGAAGCCACATCCATAGGAAAAGGGGGAGAGTACCACATCAAGGGAACATACCATGAGACGAAAGAATCTGAACAACAGCCTTCAGCCCTAGACCTTCCCTGTGACAGAGCCTACCCAAATGAGAAGGAACCAGAAAACCAACCCTGGTAAATGACAAAACAAGCCACTTCAACACGCCCAAAAATCGCACTAGTTCACCAGTGGTGTATCCAAACCAAAAGCAAATCCCTGAGTTACCTGAAAAGGAATTCAGGATGTTAGTTATTAAGCTAAACTTAATTAGCTTATTAAGCTAACCCAGGGAGGGGCCAGAGAAAGGTGAAGCTCAATGCAAGGAAATCAAAAAAAAAAAAGATACAAGAAGTGAAGGGAGAAATATTCATGGAAATAGATAGCTTAAAGAAAAAAAACAATAAAAAATTCAGGAAATTTTGGACACACTTCTAGAAATGCGAAATGCTCTGGAAAGTTTCAGCAATAGAATTGAAAAAGTAGAAGAAAAAAATTCAGAGCTTGAAGACAAGGTCTTCGAATTAACCCAAATCTAACAAAGACAAAGAAAAAAGAATAAGAAAATATGAACAAAGCCTCAAAGAAGTTTGAGATTATGTTAAATGACCAAACCTAAGAATAATCAGCGTTCCTCAGGAAGAAGAGAATTCTAGAAGCCTGGAAGACATATTTGGGGGAGTAATCAAGGGAATCTACCCTGGCCTTGTGAGAAACTTAGCCAAATACAAGAAGCACAAAGAACACCTGGAAATGCATCACAAAAAAACCTTCACCTAGGCACACTGTCATTAAGTTATCCAAAGTTAAGACAAAGGAAAGAATCTTAAGAACTGTGAGACAGAAGCACCAGGTAACCTATAAAGGAAAACCTATCAATTCAACAGCCGATTTCTCAGCAGAAACCCTACAAGCTACAAGGGATTAGGGACCTATCTTCAGGCTCATCAAACAAAACAATTATCAGCTAAGAATTTTGTATCTAGCAAAACTAACCATCATACATGAAGGAAAGATACAGTCGTTTTCAGAAAAACAAATGCTGAGAGAATTTGCCATTACCAAACCAGCACTACAAGAGCTGCTAAAAGGAGCTCTAAATCTTGAAACAAATCCTGGAAACACATCAAAACAGAACCTCTTTAAAGCATAAATCACACAGGATCTATAAAACAAAAATACAAGTTAAAAAGCAAAAACAACAACAAAAAAAACTACACAGGAAGCAAAGAGCATGATGAAAGCAATGGTACCTCACATTTCAATACTAACATTGAATATAAATGGCCTAAATGCTCCACTTAAAAGATACAGAACTGCAGAATCGAGAAGAACTCAGCAACCAACTATCTGCTGCCTTCAGGAGACTCACCTAACACATAAGGACTCGCATAAACTTAAAGGGGTGGAAAAAAGGTATTTCATGCAAATGGACACCAATAGCAAGCAGGGGTAGCTATTCTTACATCAGACAAAACAAACTTTAAAGCAACAGCAGTTAAAAGAGACAAAGAGGGACAGTATATAATGGTAAAAGACCTCATCCAGCAAGAAAATATTACAATCCTAAACATATATGCATTTAACACTGGAGCACCCACATTTATAAAATAATTACTAATAGATCTAAAAAATGAGATAGACAGCAACACGATAATAGTGGGGGACTTCAGTACTCCACTGACAGCACTAGACAGGTCATCTTGACAGAAACTCAACAAAGAAACAATGGATTTAAACTATACCTTGGAACAAATGGGCTTAAGAGATGGATGCAGAACATTTCATCCAACAACCTCACAATACACATTCTATTCAACAGTGTATGGAACTTTCTCCAAGACAGACCATATGATAGGCTGTAAAATGAGCCTCAATAAGTTTAAGAAAATTGAAATTGTATCAAGCATTCTCTCAGACCACAGTGGAATAAAACTGGAAATAAATTCCAAAAGGAACCTTCAAAACCATGCAAATACATGGAAATCAAATAACCTACTCCTGAATGAGCATAGACCAAAAAAAATAAATATGGAAATTCAAAAATTATTTGAACTGAATGACAATAATGATACAACCTATCAAAACCTCTGGGATACAGCAAAGGCAGTGCTAACAGGAAAGTTCATGCCCTAAATGCCCATATCAAAAAGTGTGAAAGGGTACAAACAGACAATCTAAGATCACACCTCAAGGAACTAGAGAAAGAAGAACAAACCAAACCCAAACCCAGCAGAAGAAAGTAAATAGCCAAGATCAGAGCAGAACTAAATGAAATTGAAACAAATAAAAAAATACAAAAGATAAATGAAAAGAAAGGTAGCCTTTTGAAAAGATAAATAAAATTGATAGACCATTCGCAAGATTAACCAAGAAAAGAAGAGAGAAAATCCAAATGAGTTCAGTAAGAAATGAAATAGAAGATATACAACTGACACCACTGAAACACAAAAGAATATCCAAGGCTACTATGAACATCTTTACACACATAAACTAGAAAACCCAAAAGAGATGGATAAATTCCTGGAAAAATAAAACCTCCCAGCTTAAATCAGGAAGAATTAGATACCTTGAACAGATCAATAACAAGCAGTGAGATTGAAATGGTAATTTTAAAAATTACAAACAAAAAAAAGTCCAGGACCAGATGGATTCACAGCAGAATTCTACCAGACATACAAAAAAGAATTGGTACTAATCCTTTTGACACTATTCCACAAGAAAGAGAAAGAAGCAGCCCTACCTACTTCATTCTGTGAAGCCAGCATCACCCTAATACCAAAACCAGGAAAGGACATAACCAAAAAAGAAAACTATAGACCGATGTCCTTGATGACCATAGATGCTAAAATCCTTAACAAAATACTAGCTAACTGAACCCAACAGCTTATCAGAAAGATGATCCACCGTGATCAAGTGGGTTTCAAGTCAGTAAATGTGACATACTACATAAACAGAATTAAAAACAAAAATCACACGATCATCTCAATACATGCAGAAAAAGTAGTCAACAAAATCCAGCATCCTTTATGATTAAAACGCTCAGCAAAATTGGCATACAAGGGACCTACCTTAATGTAACAAAAATCATCTATGACAGACCCACAGCCAACATAATATTTAATGGGGAAAAGTTGAAAGCACTCCCTCTGAGAACTGGAACAAGACAAGGATGCTCACTCTCACCACTCCTCTTCAACATAATACTGGAAGTCCAAGCCACAGCAATCAGACAAAAGAAAGAAATAAAGGGCATCCACATTGGTAAAGAAGAAGTCAGGTTGTCACTGTTTGCTGATGATATGATCGTTTACCTTGAAAATCCTAAGGACTCCTCTAGAAAGCTCCTGGAACTGATAAAAGAATTCAGCAAAGTTTCTGGATACAAGATTAATGTACACAAATTGGCTCTTCTATACACCAACAGCGACCAAGCGGAGAATCAAATGAATAAATCAACCCCTTTTACAATAGCTGCTAAATAAATAAATACTTAGGAATATACCTAATAAGGCAGTCAAAAGACCTCTACAAAGAAAACTACAAAACACTGCGGAAAGAAATCATAGATGACACAAATGGAAATGCATCCCATGCTCATGGATGGGTAGGATCAATATCATGAAAATGACCATACTGCCAAAAACAATCCACAAATTCCGTGCAGTCCCCGTCAGAATACCACCATCATTCTTCACATAATTAGAAAAAACAATTTTAAAAATCATATGGAACCAAAAAAGAGCCCCATAGCCAAAGCAAGACTACCCAAAAAGAACAAATCTGGAGGCATCACATTACCTGATTTCAAACTATACTATAAAGACATAGTCACCAAAACAGCATGGCACTGGTATAAAAAATAGGCACATAGGCCAATGGAATGGAATAGAGAACCCAAAAATAAACTCAAAACTTACAGCCAACTGATATTTGACAAAACAAACAAAAACATAAAGTGGGGAAAGGACACCCTTTTCAACAAATGGTGCTGGAATAATTGGCTAGCCACATGTAGAAGAATGAAACTGGATTCTCATCTCTCACCTTATACAAAAATCAACTCAAGATGAATGAAGGACTTAAACCCAAGACCTGGAACTACAAAAATTCTAGAAGATAACGTTGGAAAAACTATTCTAAACATTGGCTTAGGCAAGGAGTTCATGACCAAGAACCTAAAAGCAAATACAATGAAAACAAAGATAAATAAATAGCTAGGACCTAATTAAAAAGATTTTCCATGGCAAAAGGAACAGTCAGCAAAGTAAACAGACAACCCATAGAGCAGGAGAAAATCTTCACAATCTATACATCTGACAAAGGACTAATATCCAGAATCTACAACAAACTCAAACAAATCAGTGAGAAAAACTCAAACAGGCAGGGCGCAGTAGCTCATGCCTATAATCCCAGCACTTTGGGAGGCTGAGATGGGTGGATCACGAGGTCAGGAGATGAAGACCATCCTGGCTAAGATGGTGAAACCCTGTCTCTACTAAAAATACAAAAAAATAACTGGGTGTGGTGGCAGGTGCCTGTATCCCAGCTACTCAGAAGGCTGAGGCAGAAGAATGGCATGAACCCGGGAGGCAGAGGTTGTAATGAACCAAGATCACATCACTGCACTCCATCCTAGGTGAGAGAGCAAGACTCCATCTCAAAAACAAACAAACAAACAAACAAAAAATCCCATCAAAAAGTGGGCTAAGGGCATAAATAGACAATTCTCAAAAGAAGACATAGAAATGGCCAAAAAACATATGAAATAATGCTCAACATCACTAATGATCAAGAAAATCCAAATCAAAACCACAATGTGACACCATCTTACTCCTACAAGAATGGACATAATAAAAAAATAAGAAAACAACAGATGTTGGTGTGGATATAGGGAACAGGGAACACTTCTACGCTGCTGGTTGGAATGTAAACTAGTACAGCCACTATGGAAAACAGTTGGAGATTCCTTAAAGAACTAAAAGTAGAACTACCATTTGATCCAGCAATCCCACTACGGGGTATCTACCCAGAGGAAAAGAAGTCATTATTCGAAAAAGATACTTGCACACACATGTTTATAGCAGCACAATTTACAATTGCAAAATTGTGGAACTGACCCAAATACCCATCAATCAATGAGTGTATAAAGAAGCTGTGAGATATATGTACATATATACACACACACACAAATATATACATCTATATATACACACATAGATAGACATCTATACACACACATATATATATCTACTTGTACATATATATCTACATATATATATATGAGATGGAATACTACAAAGCCATAAAAAGAAATGAATTAATAGCAGTTGCAGTGACCTGGATGAGACTGGAGACTATTATTCTAAGTGATGTAATTCAGGAATGGAAAACCAAACATCATATGTTCTCACTGATATGTGGGAGCTAAGCTATGGGAATTCAAAGACATAAACGTTCTCCAAGTCCCCACCAGAATAACTAGATACAGAGTGCTGATTGGTGCATATACAATCCTCCAGTTAGACATAAAAGTTCTCCAAGTCTCCACCGGCCTCAGGAGCCCCGCTCGCTTCACCTAGCGGATCCCATGCCTGGGCCGTGGGTGGAGCTGCTCACTTTGATCACTTGTCAATTTTTTGAGCATTTGTGCTTTTAAAATTTGAAAATATAATTCAGAAATCCATACCTCAGCCCTTGGGGTGATCCATGGGGCTGGGCCCCGTGGAGCAGGGAGCAGTGCCGGTTGGGGAGGCTCGGTGCGTGGGAGCCCACCAAGGGGCGGGGGGCTCAGGCGTGGCAGACTGCAGGTCCCCAGCCCTGCCCCGTAGGGAGGTGGCTGATGCCCAGTGAAATTTCAAGCACGGGCTGGCTGGCAGTGCTGGGGGACCCGGCACACCCTCCGCAGCTGCTGTCCCGGGTGCTAAGCCGGTCACTGCCCAGGGCCAGTGGTGCCAGTCGCCACTCTGAGTGCTGGCCCGGTGAGCCAGTGCCTGCCTGGAACTCAAGCTGGCCCGTGAGCGCCACGTTGCAGCCCCAGTTTCCGCCCCCGCCTCTCCCTCCACACCTCCCTGCAAGCAGAGCGAGCTGGCTCCGGACTCGGCCAGCCCAGAGAGGGGCTCCCACAGTGCAGTGGTGGGCTGAAGGGCTCCTGAAGCACTGCCAGAGTGGACGGGAGGCTGAGGAGGCGCTGAGAGGGAGGGCTGCTAGCACGTTGTCACCTCTCAGTTATACAGCTTTCACTTTAAATCAGAATTTAGAAGTGATTAAGCTAAGTGAGGAAAACATGTCAAAAGCAAAGACACTCAAAATCCTAGGTCTCTATGCCAAACAGCCAACTTGTGAATGCAAAGGAGTAGTTCTTCAAAGAAATTAAAAGTGCTACCTCAGTGAACATACGAATGTTAAGAAAGCACAGTAGCCTTATTGTTGATTGGGAGAACGTTTTAGTGGTCTAGATAGAAGATCAAAGGAGCCACGACATTCCTTTGAGCCAAAGCCTAATCCAGAGCAAGGCCATAACTCTCTTCAATTCTACTAAGGCTAAGAAAGGTGAAGAAGTTGCAGAAGAAAAGAATTGAACCCAGCAGAGGTTGATTCATGAAATAAGGAAAGAAACCACCTGTATAATACAAAAGTGCAAGGTGAAGCAGCAAGTGCTGATGTAGGAGCTGCAGTAAGTTATCCAGAAGATCTAGCTAAGATAATTGATGAAGGTGGCTACATTAAACCATAGACTTTCAATGTACACATAACAGCTTCCTGTTGGAATCAGATGCCATCCTATGACTTTCATAGCAAGAGAGGAGAAGTCAATGCCTGGCTTTAAAGCTTCAAAGAATAGGCTGACTCTCTTGCCAGAGACTAATGCACCTGGTGACTTTAATTTGAAGCCAATACTCATTTACCATTCTGGAAATCCTAACACCCTTAAGAATTATGCTAAATCCATGCTGCCTGTGCTCTATAAATGGAACAACAAAGCCTGGATGACAGCGTGTCTGTTTACAGCATTGTTTATGGATCTTAAGTCCCCTATTGAGAACTACTGCTTATAAAAATATATTCCTTTCAAAAGGAATTGACCATGTATCTAGTCACCCAAGAGCTCTGATGCAAGAAGAGCAATGTTGTTTTCATACCTGCTAACAAAACATCTATTCTGCAGTCCATAAATCAAGGAGTAATTTCAACTTTCACGTCTTGTTATTT
This sequence comes from Macaca mulatta, assembly GCF_049350105.2. Lineage (NCBI taxonomy): Eukaryota > Metazoa > Chordata > Mammalia > Primates > Cercopithecidae > Macaca > Macaca mulatta. Next base: position 56,607,326 of record NC_133406.1, on the reverse strand, counting down.
AAGTAATACATTCCATAAGGCTATCATTGCCATCAGTAATGATTTCTTCTGCTGAATCTGGGTAAAATAAATTGAAAACCTTCTGGAAAAGAGTCATTTTAGATGCCATACATAACATTCATGCATCACAGGAGGAGGTCAAATATCAAAGTTAACAAGAGTTTGGAAGAAGTTCATGACAACCCTTATGGATGACTTTGAGGGGGGTCAAGACTTCAGTGGAAGAAATAACTGCTGATGTAGAAATGGCAGAAGAACTAGAATTAGAAGTGGAGGTTGAAGATGTGATTAAATTACTGCAATCTTATGATAAAACTTTAGTGAATGGGGAGTTGCCTCTAGTGAAGAAGCACAGAAAGTAGATTCTTGAGATGGAATCTACTTCTGGTGAAGATGTTGTGAATATTGTTGAAGTGACAACAAAGGACTTCGAATATTATATCAATTTAGCTGAGGAAGCAGCTGCAGAGTTTGAGAAGATTGACTTCAATCCTCTCTACAGAAAGAAGCTCTACAGTGGGTAAAATGCTATCAAGTAGCCGTTTTAAGTAGAGTGTTGAAATCTCCTGTAGACCCACTCCATCTTCCTGGGATATGAATCCTCCGTTTGTTCAGCATATCCATGCTGTCCACTACCAGCCTGCTAGTCACCTAGTAGCCATCCGGGACATTAGATCAACTGTTGTGGTATTGCAGTCCTTGTGTTCAAGTCACCCTTATTTTTACTTAATGGCCCTAAAGAGCAAAAGTAGTGATACTGGCATGTTGTTAAAATTTTCCTATTTTATTATCCATTACTGTTACGAATCTTTTACTAGGCTTAATTTATAAATTAAACTTTATCATAGATATGTTTGGTACTATGCAAGATGTTGGGCATCCACTGGAGGTATATATCCCCTGTGAATAAAGGGGAACTACTATATTACCAAGAAGTATTATCAAACTTCTCTCCAAATTATTTCAATATATCCAGCTTTAAAATAAAATCAGAAAGTATTAGGTTGCATTTTCAAATTTGTTGGACATATTTGATGTAATAAGTGAATAACCATAGCTAGATTCACCAAAGCACTTGAATACAGCATCCTCTTGGAATAGATGCACTGGGCACAGTGAAATAACAAGCAGGATTTTCAGGTAACATCGAGGAAATAGAAAACTAAATGTGGGTCTAGTAGACTTAGTAACCGCAAATCTATCCAACAGTAGTCAGAGAAGATAAATATATTTGCTTACAAATGCAAATAAAGTTGGTTTAATCATAATTGTGTATATGGTATTCTACTAGATATACTGGGGGATTCATACAGATTTGAAACCCAGTTTAGATTCTGCTGATAAACCTGAATAACTGTGTGAAGAAGGTTTTTCTGTACTCTTCAGTGGAACTTGCATGGGGTTGGGGGTTATGCAGAACAGTGACAGAAAAAGAGGCACCTGCTTATCCATTCAGTTTTAGCCAAATCAACCCTGACAAGCTACAGCCAGATTGACCCCACAGCTGTCATTTTGGCTAAAATTAAATATGAATAACTGGAAAACATTACAATATATTTCTCCCCTGCTCCCAGCTTACTTAAGATATAATTGACAAAAGATGATATATATTTAAAGTATACAACATGACATGCTTATATATGCATACATTGTGAAGTTATCACCACTATCAAGCTAATGATTATATCCCTCACCTCACATAGTGTGTGTGTGTGTGTGTGTGTGTGTGTGTGTGGTGATGTGTGTGGTGAGAATATCATACATCTATTCTCTTAGCAAATTTTAAGTATACAATACATTGTTATTACCTATAGTTACCTTGTTATACATTGTCTTCATAATTTATTCATCTTCTAACTGAAAGTTTATGGCCTTTGACCATCATCTCATTTCTCCCAATCCTGGACCCCTAGTAACTACTCTTCTACTCTCTTTTTCCATGAGTTCAACTTTTTTAGATGACACATGTAAGTGAGATCATGGAATAGTTCTCTTTCTGTGTTTGCCTTATTTTAGTTAGCATAATGTTCTCTAGCTTTCTTTATATCATTGCAAATGGCAGGATTTCCTTCTTTTTAAGGCTGGCTAATATTCCGTTGTAAATACATACATATATTATATTATAATATATTGAAAATATGCTATTGTGAATAACGCTTCAATGAACACGGGAGTGCAGATAACTCTTCAAGATAATGATTTCACTTCCTTTGGATATACAGGCTGAGCATCCCCAATATGAAAATTCAAAATTCAAAATACTCCAAAATCAGAAATTTGTTGAGTGTTGACGTGATGTCACAAATGGAAAATTTTACAGCTAACGTAAATGACAGTTCACAGTCAAAAATTTGTTTCATGCACAAAATTATTTAAAATATTATATAAATTACCTTTATACTATATGTGTAAGATGTATATGAAACATAAATGAATTTCATATGTAGGCTTTGGTCCCATCTTCAAGATATCTCATAATGTATATGCAAATATTCCAAAATCCAAAATAGTTCGAAATCTGAAACACTTCTGGTCCCAAGCATTTTGGGTAAAGGATAGTCAACCTGTATATCCAGAAGTAGGATTATTAGATGATATCACAGTTCTATTTTTAATTTTTTGAGGAGCTTCCATACTGTTTTCCAAAGTGACTATACCAACTTACATTTCCACCAGCAATGTACAAAGGTTTCTTTTTCTCCACATCCTTGCCAACTCTTGTTATCTTTGATTTTTAGATAATAGTCATCCTAACAAGTATGAAGTAATAGCACATTGTGGTTTTGATTTGCATTTCCCTAATGATTAGTGTTGTTAAGCATCTTTGGAAAGATATTCATTGAGGTCCTTTGCTAATTTTGTAATCAGGTTGTTTATTTTTTCTATTGAGTTATATGAGTCCCTTATAACTTTTGAATATTAACCCCTTATCAGATACATGGTCTGTAAATATTTTCTACCATTCCATAGGTTGTCATTTCATTTTTTTATTGTTTCCTTTCCTTTGTTGTTCAGAAACATATTAGTTTGGTGTAGTCTCATTGTTTATTTTTGCTTTTGTTGCATATTCCTTTGTTTTCATATACAAAAGAAAAAAAAAATCATTGCCAAGACTGATGTCAGGGAGAGTTTACCTTATGTTTTCTTCTAGAAGTTTTAGGATTTCAGGTCCTACATTTAAGTCTTCAATTCATTTTGAATTAATATTTGTGTACAGTGTAAGATAAGGATCCAGTTTTATTCTTTTCCATAAAAGATATCTGTTTTTTCCAACACTATTTTCTGAACAGACTATTCTTTCCCCATTGTGTCCTTTTAGTGCCCTTGTCAAAAATTAGTGGACCCTATATCTGTAGGTTTATTTTTGGGATTTTTATTATGTTCCATTGCTCTATGTGTCTGTTTATATATAGTACCATGCTGTTTTGATTATGATAGTTTTGTAATATAATTCAAAATACGGAAGTGTGATACCTCCAGCTTGTTCTTCCTGCTCAAGATTACTTTAGCTATTCATTTTTGTGTCTGTGGTAGTTTCATACAAATTTTAAATTGTTTTTTAATTTCTGTGAATAATAAACAATGTTATTGAATTTTGATAAGGATTTCATTGACTCTATAGATCACTTTGTGTAGTATAGGATTTTGACAATACTGATTCTTCCAATTCATGAATAGAAAGTATATTTCCTTTTATTTGTTTCTTCTTCAATTTCCTTCATCAATGTTTCATAGTTTTCATCCTACAAATCTTTGATCTCCTTCATTGAATTTATTCCTAAGTATGTTATTTCTTTTGATGCTATTTTAAATGAGATTAATGTTTTAATTTCTTTTTCAGAGAGTTCACTGCTAGTATAAAGACATCCAACTGATTTTTTATATGGTGATTTTGGATCCTGCAACTTTACTCAATATATTTAATAGCTCAAAAGTTTTCGGTGAAGATTTTAGGTTTTCTCATATGTGAGATTATGTCAATTGCAAGAAGATATTAGTTACCAATTGCTGCTGTAATAAATTTTCACAAACTTGGTGGCTTAAAACAGCATATTATCTTATATATCTGAAGGTTATAAATCCAAAATCAGTATTATTGGGCAAAAATCGAGGTGTTGTAAAAGCTGTCTTCCCTGCAGGGACTCTCAGAGGCCTTCTTGCCTCTTCCACTGCCAGTTGCTGACATTCCTTGGCTGTGACCACCTGACTCCAATCCCTTCTATCTTCATATTTCTTCTCTTTCTGTGTCAAATCTCTCTTTGCCTCTCTTCCATTAGGACGCTTGTGATGACATTGGACTCACTTGGATAATCCGGGATAATGGCTTCATCTCAAGATGTTTAATCACATCTTTTACAACTCCGTATCAGTCTGCTATATCACTTATAACCTTAAAAAGAAAACAAACTAAATATTTGTAAAATCTATCCTAAGAGAACCTAGACATTTTTCAGATAATAGAATAAAGCTATCCAGTATTGCTAAGCAACACTTGGTAGTACCTGAAATAACAATAAAAAATATTTATCTTTTTAATATTTATGTAATATTTTGGTTATTTTTGAATTTCTGTTTATGAATCTGTCATTTTAAAGTTTCATATATACAAAACCCCTGTCCTTTCATTTTATAACTATAACACTAGTACACTACCCTGTTTGGTTTCAGAGTTGGGCTATTTATTCATGTAACAAATATTTTTCAATATCCTCTAAGTGCTAGGCAGTTTTTTAGTTTTTGACATGAAAATTTTATGACAGATGTTACCAATTAGGTTTTTTTCATACATTCCTGTGTAAATGAATCAAACTGATTTGTGAAAATTCCTTATAATCATGACCTGAATTAACACATTACACTGAAAATGTTTTTATGAATGCTAGGTATATCCTACCATCTTCTTTGAAAAATAATGAAGCATAAACTCTTGTCAAGGAATTATAGAGCTTTAAGGAAACAGACAGAGGTGATCTAGTTCAAAAAGACACAGACCCCTAGTCAGCACAGCAGTTTAAACAAGGCATGTACTCATTTGCTTCTTATTCTCATACTCCTGCCAGTGTTTCATGTTTACTCCCTCACTAAATAGGTGGAATTTATCATTCAATGGAGAAATTACCCACATGAAATAGGCAGTTTAGAAGGGTGAGTGGGCATGAGATTTTTGGACCCAGATAAACATGGGTTGGTTTCTTGACTCTGGCACATGTGTGAGAGTGCATAAATTATTTACTTTGCTGCATTCATTTATATCAAGTGACTAGACATAGTAAGTCTCTCAGTATATGATAATAGCTATTGTGAACAAAAAATATAAATGAGAAAATGTAAATAAGACCAATGTTATGCGGTTAGAGACAGTGTGTGCTATGTATGCAGGATTTTTCTTAAAGATGACAATCAATTATTTTTTAGGGACTAAGAGAAAACTTTAGGGAGGAGGGTCTTTAGCCTTTAAAGGTTAAAGAAAGAGAATGAGGGAGGAAAAAGAGCATTTTACATATATGGTACACACATGTACCCAAACAAGAAGGAGGAGGAAGAAGAGAAGGAGCAAGAAAATAGTTACAGGGGGCGAGCCTGGCATGACATGTTTATATGACCTGATTGCACCAGGCAGAATCTTAGATAATACTAGAAAATAATATTTTATAGTTAGAGCAGGGCCCAAGTACCGTAGATCTTGAAAATCAGGCACAAATATTTACATGTGATATGACGCAAGATAGAGAACCATTGAAGGTCTTTGAGTAGAAGAGTGACATGATGGAAATAGTTGATAATTTGCATATATAGTGAAAGAGTTTAAAGAATACTAATCAAATGAAATTGTGAACTGAGAAAATATATCTTCTGAAACAGACAATTTAATGGAAAATTGTGACACTATCCAAGTAAATAACATAACAAGAAAAAGACTTTGCAGAATATTGATTTAATGCATCACTTAAGCAAGAGAATATCTCAAACCTGCATTATCTATGCTCTATTTCCTTGTACCTTGGACAGCTTATCTATTTACCTCCCTCCAAAGAACAGGCACAGTTTTCTACATGAATTGTTTGCTTATGATGTATAGTATTTAACAGATGATAAACTGCATCTAAAAGAGAATTCAGCACTTTTAGAAGTTATGTGTTCTTTAATATGCCATGGGTTATAATATCATGAATAAAAATGACTGAAATTAAATTCAGACCAGCGGAAGATAACTGCCATCATCATCATCTGTTGAAAACATATCACTGCCAAAGAAATCACTTTCAATATGCACAAAAGTTTGCAAATTGCAATTTGACCCCATTGTATAAATTTCAATAGTCATCTGAAACATCGAAAGAATCCATTTAAAATAATTATGTTGATTCTAAATTGTGCATTCAAATGATATGTTCTGTTCACAGTTAGTGGATATGACAAGAATATATGCCATAAAACTAAGATAAAAAGTTGAAGTTACTTATCAAGCCTATTGTTAATTTTAAAAATGTAGGTAAGAAAAATGTACCTCTTGAAAATGACTAAAATTTTTTTAAGAGAAATTGTTTGGTTGTATCTATATATTTATCATATTAGAGATAAAAATTAGCCTTTATTACAGTGAAAGCTCTGTGGAATTCTCTTAGCATAGGAAAATAAATGTCACTCTCCATTAAAATGAAGCGAATGCCTTATTTGGTCAAATCAGCATGCATAATTTAATTAGATGCCCGAATATTCTGCAAAATAGCGTGAAAGGGCAGCTCAAATATGTTTAGTAGTTCCGAATTTTAGAAGCATTATAGTGAAATGGTATGTGTCCTTACAGAACACTTCACGATAACATCACTCTGCTCATGACTACAGAGTGGTCTTAGCAAGTTTCTACTCTTCTCAGTCTGCAAAGCACAACAGTCACAGGGACAACTGGACATGAAAGTTGAGAGGCAGGGAGCTTGATGCATTTTATAACATGGATCTGAACAGATCAAGGTTTGCAGGAATCTGGAACTGGTAGGAGCTGCAAAGGATGTGGCTTTAGGGAATGGAGGGTAGAGGGAAAAAAGTTATTGTAATTGAAATTATTTTGGGGGATGAGAAGTTTGATCTCACTTTTGCTTTCATGAATGTGAGCAAGTAGGAAAAGTGATATCTTACTACTTATAAAACCCTGGCTATTTGGACAAACCCCGAATTTAGGGTAGGAAGTCAGAGTCAGATGAAACACATCAGTGTCATTCGAGTTTCTCTTGCTCCTCTAGGAGTTGATTTGACCCTGGCTCAAGAAGAGCATCAATGAATGTGGAATGATGTAGATGAACTGAAGACGTTGATAAAAAGCTAACATAGAGAGCTTAATGAAAATCAGACCGTTTAAGGCAGCGGAGAACAGAAAAAATCAAAGGGAAATAGTCATAAGAGATACTTGGAGAGCAATGCTCTTGACAGCTTTGGTGTTAATGATAACTGGATTTTTATTTTTTTAATGTAAAAGATTGTTTCTTTTTCTATGGCTCTCCTACAGATCATATCCTACATAGTATAATATATATTACTCATATATTACAATATATAATCCAATATATTTAAAGAAGCCGAAGAACTAATAGTATGTTTATCATTTTTAGATGCATTTCAATGGTTCCATAAAGGGTTTAGTATAGTAGGTTTAGTCATACCTTATTATCTCTTCTTGCCAGGTAAGAAAAGAGCATTATTGTCACTTTTATTTTCCCATCTGATAATGTTGGTAAATAGTGCATTCTCAACAGATATTTGTTAACTGACTCTTTCAACCTCACAATACATATTATAAGCAAAAAAATGATTTAAGCCTTTCATGGTGCTGGAGAAAAACATTAGGACAACTTATCCATTGTTCCAGGAAGATGGGAGTGACTCTAAGGAAAAAAATTGTACATTTTTCTTATGAAAATGGAATGTACTGAGTAAGTCAGAGGGACAATGAGGCCTAATTATACACGGTATGATGATAATGATTAAAAGTTGCATCAAAACCGGTTTAGCCCGGATGTTTGTTTCTGTGATGAGCCCACATCAGGTCTCAATCCATGGGTCCTTTGTCTTCGGTCATTGAAGAAGAGATGTCAAGAAACCCAAGGGCCAGAACCTAACTTGGCATTAAGATTGAAATCTATGACATTGTAGAAAACTCCACGTCTCTAGGCTCTGCGTTACTCCTCATTCTTGCTGATGGTTGACTTTCATGACTCTCTAGTTTATATTCTTGTTGAAAATGGGCTATTTTTCCCTTCTTAGTCTATAGACTGAAGCCAAATCTTAGTCAAAGTTTTAAAATCCTAAGAAAAAGACTTGATTAACTGAACTTAGATCAAGTAACAAACCGGGACTGATACATTGTGGGCTGGGTAATAGGAACAAGATTACCTCAGTTGCAAACATGTGAATGGAAGGCTACAGTGGAATTTCTGAGAAAAGAGGTGTGGGAATCCTATGCAATAGGTATTCACTGTATTTGTCTATCTTGAGCTGCTGGCAGGAGTTGTGCTCAAAACAAAAAGAAGTAAATACCTTCCAGTATGACTGGATTTTCCTCCCTCCCATGCCCCCATATCATTCCAGATTCCCTTGTCTAGATTGAGCCAGTGGATTTGTATTTGATCTGAAAGTTTTCAATCTGCAGATGAGTTCTACAATCATTTGAGTATTCAAGTTTGAGTTTAATCCATTTCTGCTTTTTCTCCTTCTACCCAGACCTGAAGCTCAGGTTCCAGCATGCTCCATTGATGACTGTGCCCCCTGTACAGTTGTTTTCAATCCCCACTAGCTAAGAAGCATATTTTTGTCATTTGCTTTTCATTCCTTGAAATCATCCCTAATGCCAAAGCTTAAACTGGACTTTTTTTTTTCCCCAGGCTTAATTAACTTTATTTTTCTTGTATAAAAACGTTATGTTGTAGCCACAGCTGGAGCCTGGGTCCTCTGCACCGAGACTCTGGTGTGGGTCTTGAGGAGGTGGTCAGTGAATTCCTGATAGAGAGACTTGGTGAATACAGTCTTCTTTCAGAGGTCTGCATTCACTTAGAGATGTTAAAATTACATAGTTTGTTAAAAGTCATAAAGGAGCAAGTATGTTTTAATTATAAAACCCCGGTCTTTCCTCTAATGAGTCCATAAAGCAAATAACCACAAGTAAATAAGATAATGTGTATAAAGTACCAGATAGCAATAACTTAATGCCGCAACCATTTATTTGGAATCTTCTATATACCTGGCACTGGGCTAAGTACTCTACAAACTTCCTTCATTTAATTTTTAAGCCAAAAGAAGGAGGGAGTATGTTTTAAGCCAGAGGTCGGGGGTCAGGTAGCTGTAGGTCTTAGAGACAGCATCAAAGGTGACCTTGGCAAAGTTGCCCAGGGTGGCAATACAGCCCGTGGCTGAGGTGTAGCAGTCATTGATACCAGTCATCATGAGCAGCTTCCTGGGCACAGGTTCTGAGAGATGCCAGTGCCCCTGGGAAAGAGGATGAAGCTCACCAACACAGAGTCGCAGCGGCCTGTCACCTTACAAGGGATGGTGTGGGGATTGCAGATCTTGTTCCCCCAGTAGCTTCTGCGCATGGGTACAATGGAGAGCTTCGCCAGGATGATGGCGCTGCGGATGGCAGTGGCCACCTCCTTGGAGCACTTAACAGTCAGACCAACGTGGCCATTGTATTCCCTGATGGCAACAAACGCTTTGAACCTGGTGCGCTGGCTGGCGCGGGTCGGCTTCTGCTCCGGCATAATCTTCGAAACCTTGCCCTTGAGAGAGGCCCCCGGGAAAAAGTCAATGATCTCAGATTCCCTGATGGACAAGGAGAAGAGATAGATCTCCTCCAGGGACTTGATCGAGCTCCACGGCCTCCGCCCGGGGCTGGCCCTGAATAACACTGCCAAAGCTCCATGGAAGCCACAGCGGTTCCCCATCCCAGGGCCCCAGGGCGCCTCTGCCCCGCCCCGCCCCGCCCCGCCCCGCCTTTCCGCTGCACTGCGTCATCCGCCATTTGGTGTTTTCTCAGAAAATAGACTAAATTGGAAATTTTTAACATAACAATCATCCGTTAAAGCAGCCAACTGACGTTACTATTCCCCTCCCCTGTCCTCCAACCCCTACTCATTTTAAGCAAACATTGTCTCAGATAATGACTAAGGTGTAAAAGTGGAGAAAATAATTTGTCCAGGTGGCAGGTATAATTTTATTTTCTTTCCAACCTTTCTTCCAATAATTTTATTGCCCTCTTCATATATAGTACGTTAGTCTAAGGCAAGTTCCTACAAAGGACTTTTTTTCTCTGCTTTTAATGTCTTTTAAGACAATCGTTAAAATTGTACATCCAACAACACATTTTCTATCTGATATTTTCTCTGCTTATTCTAAAACTTTAAAATTTTAAGCTTTCCCTTGTAGAACTTTCTACTTAAATTATTAATCCAATTTAAATTTTCATAAGTTATTAAAGAAGATTGCATGTGAGTAGCCAATTTTCAGATTTGGCAAGTTCTAATTCAAGACAGTGCTAATGTGCAGCCTTTGGGTATTAACTTTCCTTAAGTAAAGCATGAAATCATTTCTTTCATCCAAGATAAAATGTGGATGGCAGATGCTTTTCAAAGAGTTTAATTAATTATCTCAATTTTAGACCACCCAAGAGTTGGAAGTAGAGTTGGAACTGAATATATAGATACAGCTCAAAAGTAATATGATGTCTGGTAGGCCTAACAATTTTCATAATTGAAGACATTAATAGATAATTTGGTGTGTCTTTGAAAGCCATGTATTCACCTACATTAGGAAGCTAGAGTTATGAAATAAACTGTTATTTCGTGTGACTTTGCCTCTATTTTATTTTTCCAGGGTCAATGGGATAATTTTGTAAAATTAATTGACCATTAGATCCTTGCTTTCATTAAATAAAGTATCAAAGTAGTCATTATCATGGCCTGAGGAATATTTTTGAAAAGAAATAACAGAAAGTAAACCTTTGTAAAAAGAAAACCCAAGGAAAACTAACAGAAGGTTCAACAGAAGTTTCCATAAATACGTACACTCCCCAAATAGTGTTAAATGTACTTCAGCCTTGAATTCCACTGTGTCACAACCACATACATACTCAGTTAATATAAACGAGGCTAAAGTGGCTTCATTGAATCATATGTGTGCTATCAGATGAAACATAAATACTAACACAAAAATGAAGTAGATAGGCATTCAGTGGTGTTATTTGAGGGTCATAATACAATCTCACCTTTTATCAAAAATTTCTTCACCAGGTAGTCACTTTGCCTAAAATTTTTACTACTGGTTAGTTGAATAGAAAAATATTCACCACTGGATATCGAAATGGGTAAATATACTTATTCATACTGGTGCTATCCAGTAGAAAAACACTACAAAACCAGCCTAGCAGAGCACTGAGCAAACATTTCAGAAAAGTAGCAGCTTATTTTGAAATTCATTTTAGTATAAAAACATAGCAAAAAACAAACAAACAAAAACAAAGCCAAAGTTGGCTATTATGTTTTTGAGCTCTTAATCCTTCAAGAGCTAAGTGAAAGCATACCAGAAATAAAGTTGTGGATGAAAGACAAATGTAACACCTTGGATAGATAATTGAGATAGCAGAAAGTAGGACTTTCGTTAGGAGTTATGGAGTGGTTCAACTGGATTTTTGTAAATTCTATTTTGCTGGTATACGGCTGATGATGACATAAGAATTGCTGTGACCTGAAGTTATCATGTATGGTCAAGAGATAGCAAGGTATGATAAAGTTGGAGGGTGAGGACAAGAATTGACACAGAGGATAAAAAGAAAAAGGGAGAGAGTGCGGTGTGAGAAACTCTCTTGTTGGAGATCGTTATTAAGTTACCTTTAAGTAGTTAGCCTCCGATGTTATGCCCTAAGATTTCTAAATGGTTCCTAGTGCCTTGCTAATGAGTGTGCTCAGCAGAGCGGCAGATTCTGCATCTCCCAGGAGATTGTTAGATATGCAGAATTGAAGACAGCGCTTCAGACCTACAGGATCAGAATCTGTATTTTAACAAGGTTCCAAGTACTTCATGTGCATTTTAATTTTGGAGAAGCATGCCTGTTTGGTATCTAGATGTAAAAGCTTAAATGATGTATTGATAAGTGAAATTTAAACTCTAATAAAAACATTGTTCTTTTATATAATTTTGTTGTTTTAATCTGAGACTAGGCAATAATGATACTTTGTTTTGCTCAATTTAATTCTAAAATATAGAGTATCTGTTCATAGGCTGCATGCTGTCTACATAGCTGTTTCCCTGTGATTAGAAGACAACATAAATTATACTTTGACTTTTGTCAGCCAAGGCATTGGAAATTGGAAGATTGCCTATCTTCTCTTTTCCACATGATGTCAAAGCAGCCACATGAAAAATGGAAACCGATGCCAAGTGTGGTGATAGGCACCTGTTGTCGTAGCTACTCAAGAGGCTGAGCCAGGATCACTTGAACTCAGGAGTTTGAGACCAGCCTGGGCAACATAGCAAGACCCAATCTTTAAAAAAAAAAAAAAAGGAAAAGAAAAAAACCAAAATAATGAGTTTTCAAATTTGTTCTACATTAATGATATATGTATTTGAGAAATTCTCTATGTCTGAATGCTTTTATGTACTCATAAGAAATGTGGCCATCACTTTTAAGAAAGGATAATAGACTAAGAAAAATCAAACACCTTTCAGCCACTTAAAGGTAAAAAGTCTACATTCACAGAAAAGGTTATCTCTTACAGAGTTCAATGCAAAATAAGAGGCAGCCTTGTTTAGCTTGTTTACTTCAACTCCCTATGATCTGACCACATATTTCAATATGTACTCATTGTAAATTTGGAATGGTTAAGAAAAGTCCTGCTCAGATAACTCTCATTTCATCAGATCCCAATTTTCCCACCCAAGGCCCAGACCACCCAAAAACCTGGGCAAAATTACTAGCAAGAACTATATAAATAAAGCTTTTATGCATACCTGTGAAAAGTAGCTATTTCCATAATCATTCTCCCATTTAGTATGCAAGTTTGAGGTCAAATTAGAAATCTTAACATAATCCAATAATTTATTTGCATGTCCAAGATACAGAAAAATTTCACAGTCATCGTGAGACATGATGCTGTTCCTATGTTGCATTGTGACTTTCCAACAATCATATTATTTTCCAGATCTCAGTTTCTCTCTTTATATTAAGGAGATAAAAATACTAGTACCACCTTCCTCATAGTGCTATTGTGAATATAGGTAACAGTGGGAGTTAAAGAGCATTGAGATGTTCCAAGTGCTATATTAATATAAAAGATTATTATTGGTAAGATATTCTCTTTTATTATTATATTATTGTTATCATTATTTTGAGATGGTGTCTCATTCTGTCACCCAAGCTGGAGTGTAGTGGCACGATCTTGGCTCACTGCAACCTCCGTCTCCCAGGTTCAAGTGATTCCCCTCCCTCAGCCTCGCAAGTATCTGGAACTACAGGTGCATGCCACCATGCCTGGCTAATTTTTGTATTTTTAGTAGAGATGGGGTTTCGCCATGTTGGTCAGACTAGTCTCAAACTCCTGACCTCAGGTGATCCACCCTCCTCGACCTCCCAAAGTGTTGGGATTACAGGCAAGAGCCTTTGTGCCTGGCTGGTAAGTATGTTTTCTTAAAGACATTGCAGGATTTACAAAGTGGTATGTATTTTGGGTTTATTTAATAACATGTAGTTTAGGATGTCCAATTCTGCCATCAATAACATTCATTTTTCAATAGATTTTTCTTCAGAAAGTTGAACATAGAAATTGACCATTTTAATGTAGAAAGAAATATTTTTACAGGGCAACAACATAGATACACTTTTCTTCACTCTATTTGGTCTTGAACAATTATTAAAGAGCACATAGATACAATTTTGAAAGAGTGAGGGAAACATACTCATAAATTAAATTGTTGGTATTATTTTTATTTTCATTACTACTACATTTTGAGTACTTTATCCAATTTCATTTGCTCAATCAATTTCTTTATAACTGAATATACTTCATGGCCATTATAAAGTGTATTTAGAGTTCTTGAGCTCAATTGTTCTACCACAAGCAACAAAAAGTTAATCAAAATTAGATTGTTAGATAGTCCTCTGAATATTCAACATCAATACATTTTTGGTTAACTTGTATATTGGGTTTTAGCCTTCAGTGAAAATGCAATAGTGGTTCTTTATTTTTTAACATATAGAACTAGATTAATAATTTTTATTGTGACAGGTGATTTTTCCCCTCAAGTACACTACTTGACTTATCTTATAATTTTTTAATTATTGAGGCATTCATTCATTCATTTAACAAAGATCTGAATGCCTATTATATGTAATGGAAAGTTCCAAGCACTTAAGAAAAAAATAATGATGACCAGCATTCTCTCGTAAGACTCATATTCAGATGGGGAAAGAGAGATAGTAGACAAGTAAATGAACTACTGAGACATTTTATGATAATAATTGCTATGAAAAAACAAGCAAAACAAAACAAGAGAATAAGTTAGATAGGTAGATGGGTAGGTATCATTCCAAAAAAAAAAAAAAAAAGACATTTCTCTGAATGGTGACATTTGAATAGAAATACAGATGATGAGGAGGAGCCAGCAGATGAAGATCAAGGGGAAGGACATTGACAGCAGAGAGAACAGCTAATCAAACAGCTTGTAGAACGTCTGAAACAGTAAGGCCAGTGTGATTGCAGTGCAATGAGAGGGGGTGGGCACAAGATGAGATCAGAGTGTGAGGTATGGATTATGACAGGATGATGTTGTGTCTTACAGGTCACAGCAATGAATCAGGTGATTAATGCAGATGTAGTGGGAAGCAACTGGAGAATTCTAAGCAAGAAAAGAACATAATATATTTTATGTTTTAAAAGCTAGCTGCTGTTGGAGAACATATTGTGGTGGGAGTGAGTGCACGTGTAGAAGAAGAGACTAGATGAAGATGATTGCAGTAATGCATGTGGGAGATAATAGAGGTTTCAGTGCACACAGCAACGAAAGACATGGTGAGAGGTAATTGCATGTCAAATCTATTTTAAAGGTGAGCCCCACAATATTCACCTATCTGTGGGCATGCAGAGGAGAAAGAAGGGAATTAAAAAAGATAGGTAGGTTTCAGACTGACCAATTGTTGGGCTGCTATTAACTGAATTAGGAAAAAATGAAAAATGAACAGTGGTGAAAGAAAAGAGGGAAACTCAAGAAAATTAGAAAGCCATCTGACCTAACCCACCTTGTAATTTCTATTATTGCATTGTTTGTTTGGGATGCCCTCACTTTCACAGACCCCTGGAAAGGAAAGAAGCAATGTAAAAATATATAAGATTTCCTAGAACTCCTCTAGAGTTTAAAGACGAAAGATTTGTCTGATGGGGGAGAAAACAGGTCTCTCTGTTGCTGTGAGTGGGCTTTCAATCCTCTTGAAGAAGAAAGATATTGAATCTACTGTCTTCATATTCTAAGACTAGAATGTTAGTTCCTTGGGAGTTCTTCATTCCACTGGACAAATGTCCTCTGCTGATGCCTCAGTTTCACTTGAAGATTTTAAAAGCTTTGAGGGCAAGTTTAAGAGACTTAACTAAGTAAATAATAATATTATTCATAAATTAAACATTTCCATGCATTTATTTTATAAAACACTGGAGCTTACAAAAGCAGGCTCCTCAGGGACATTCACAGTTTGCCTTAGAAGTAATGGGGACCACTAAAAACTATTAAGCTGAGGAGTGAAAGAATCAGGTTGCCTTTTCAAAAGATCCATTCAGCTGCAAGTTTGAGAAGAGATTGTTACAGTCACAAGCATGCTGAAGTGGAGTTAAGCAAGACTGGAGACAGACACCTAATGTTAACTATTATGCATACTGAAGAAGGCCTACTACGAATGAGATGCAGCAAAGTGAACAGATTCAAGAGATCTATGGTGCATGCTGATTAGTTGGATATGAAAGCCTATATAAAGGAAAGGAAGAGATAAATATTAGCCTCAAGTTTTCTGTCTTTGGCCTCTGGTGAATAGTGGTACTATTCGCTGAGATAAGAAACTATAAAAGTTACACAACTTTAAGATGAGATGATGACTTCTGTGTTGGATGTATTGGCTTTGAGATATCAGTGAGCCATCCAAGGGAAGGTGCAGTGGGATCTACAGCTCTGGTGCTCAAGAGAAAGGTCTGCTCTGCAGATAGAACTGTGGAAATCATTAGTACAGAGTTGCAAATGAAACTATTAGGTGAATGACATGACTCAAAGAGAGTCTTGTGGAGTGAGAAGAGAATATGGCCTAAGGGAGATTCTGAAAAATACAAATATTCAAGAGACAAGAGGAGGAAACACAGGAAACATAAGGAAGATGGGACAAAAGCTGGAACACATGAGGCTGAAGGAGGAGAACACCTTAAGAAACAGAGTGTTCAACTGCACAAACTTTTTTTTTTTTTTAAATATACTTTAAGTTCTAGGGTACATGTGCACAACGTGCAGGTTTGTTACATAGGTATACATGTGCCATGTTGGTTTGCTGCACCCGTTAACTCATCATTTACATTAGGTATTCCTCCTAATGCTATCCCTCTCCAATTCCCCCACCCTGCAACCCAGACCCTGGTGTTGATATTCCCTGCCCTGTGTCCAAGTGTTTTCATTGTTCAGTTCCCACCTATGAGTGAGAACATGCAATGTTTGGTTTTCTGTTTATGATAGTTTGCTCAGAATGACGGTTTCCAGCTTCATCCCTACCCCTACAAAGGAGATGAACTCATCCTTTTTTATAGCTGCATAGTATTCCATAGTGTATATATGTCCCAACTCAAATGTTCACAAACATTTTAGAGAAGCCAAAGACTGAAAATTGTTCATTGGTTTTAGTAGCACAGAGGTGTTTGTCAAAAATCAGTATGATGAGGACAGAAGCCAGATTGATTAGGTAGAGAAACAAAAGGAAATAAAGCAGCAATAGTGAATATCACAAAATCTTTGAAGAGATTTACCAAGGAAGGGTAGAAGACAGGAAGTGGGACCAGGTATCTATGGAGGAGATTTTTAAATATTAAAGAAACAAACAGCATTTTAAAAATGTTAATATCAATGAGTTTAGTAGGCAGGGATCTGTTGACAATTTGAGAAAGATAAAAACATCTAAGAAAAAATGTCCAAATAAGTAGAAGAGGTTGATATCCATGTACACAGTGAGTGATCTGCCTTGAAAACGTTGAAAAACAACTTTTCCATTGTGATGAGAATAAATAAGAAAAAGGTGAATCTACATATTGGCAAGTGCATTGGTTCTCCTGAGAATGAGAAGGCAACACAATCTGGTGAGAATGCAGGGTAGAGATGGTGGAGAAAAGATTGGATAGCATTGTGGAAAATGATAAAAAGAGCTGATTGGGGAAACATAGATTTTTAATACAGCACTGAGTAACTGGTCAAATCTGGACACTACTGGCTTATAGTAACATCCTTTCTAGGCTTAAGAGACTTTTCTCCAGCAACTCTTAGAAAGCCCAGAATAGCTTAGAAAAGTTTAACAGTTGGATTGATTCAAAATCCAATTTTCTTGGGAGGAGGTGGCCATCAGAAGAAAAACAGGGCAAGAAAGTTCACGATATTGTCCAGACACTGTATGAAATCATGAATCATGAACTCTAAGAGAGAATGAAGTATGAAAGGAAAGGGAAGAAAAGGAATGAAAGGGGTTATAGATAAGGAGAAAACATAGAAACCAAAGGATTGAAGGTATCAGAGAAGCTGAAAAACAAAGCGTAGTGATAAAGAGTTGGAAACATTGAAGTTGGTGGTTAGAAAGTAGGTGGTTTGGGCTAGGCATGGAGGCTCATACCTGTAATCCCAGCACTTTGGGAGGCCGAGGCAGGTGGATCATCTAAGGTCGGGAGTTCGAGACCAGCCTGACCAATATGGAGAAACCCCATCTCTACTGAAAATACAAAATTAGCCGGGTGTGGTGGCACATGCCTGTAATCCCAGCTACTTGGGAGGCAGAGGCAGGAGAATTGCTTGAACCTGGGAGGCAGAGTTTGAGGTGAGCCAAGATTGTACCATTGCACCTCAGCCTGGGCAACAAGAGCCAAACTCCATCTCAAAAAAAAAAAAAAAAAAAAAAAAAAAAGCAGGTGGTTTGATTTCACAATTTTAAAGTAAAAGTTTCCAGGCTTTAACACATGAGCACGGGTGATTGTCATGGGGAGTGGCGGTGAACCTCATCGAAATTGAGGAAGTTGCTGAACTGAGATATTAGTGTTGAATAGATTGCCTTTGTGAACACTGAACTAAAGCAGGGCTAGAGACAAAAAGGAAATCTGAAAAACAGTGAATGAGAGGAACAAAGAAGAAGTTGGTAGATGACAGCAGAGAGTCTGAGGTAAGTGCGTGCTAATACCATGACCATTAGTTTAGTTAGTATAAGTGTTGTATGTGAGCGATTTAGACCTATATTAGGGAGAGTCTGTGGTCTCACAATAATTTCCTACTTGTTCTCTAGTGTCTGATTCACTGTTTTAGACTATATTTTAAAGTGCTGAGTTTTTAAAAAGTATGTTGGCATTATCTCACCAGGTTTATTTCTGATCTGTTGTGTACCAGTGAATAGGTCACTGAAGGCAAAAAAAAAAAAAAAAAAAAAAAAAAAAATCAAATATTTATCTCATCTCTACTGTGATGATTATTATGCAGGATTAAAATATAACAAGATACAGCTCAGTCTTTGAAATATTTGCACTATAATAGAGAAGCTTATTTGATGAAGATAGGGATAACATAATGTTATCACATGCTCACTATATGAGAGGGCTGACCTGGAAGGGTTCCGGACAGCATGAGGTAGGTGATTGGATTGTGGATTGTTTAGGAAAGCAAGCACCACTTATGGAAAGAAACAAAAGTATTCCGAACAGAAGATGACTAAAAACTCTCTTCCGATGCTATCTGGGACCTGCCTAACCTGTCCTATATGATACTCTAAGTGACAGCAATGTGTGCTTTAGAAAGTGCAGGTGAAGATGCAGTTGCACTTCAGTAATCACCTCCTGTCTACAAACAAACCGCACGAGGGTTGCGGGAGCCAATGCAAATTTCCCATTTGTATGATTACAGCTGCTGCAGGAGGGGTACAACTCAGGAAACTCGTTGGTGGATCTTGATACCTGGCTGAAATGGAATTTTTGACACCATTTTTGAAAGGATCAGGTGCCTATTCTGCTGAACAGTGGGTTTCAGATTTTGAACCAGCAGCAGGACTCCTTAAGACCCAGGCTGATGTTCTGAGAGCATGTGCCCCGTCAACTGATACGGAAGCTCCTATGATTGCAAGACCCTGTGTGAGGCTGCTTGTAGAGCCCCAAGATAAATATGGTTCCATGACTGCTCCTCTGATGCCTATTTCCAGTCCCATATGGGTCACTAAATGGTATGATCTGGGTCTGAACCAAACAGAACCAGACAATGACATGACTACAGTTAATATTCCATATTTATGCCAAAATATTCTAATGTGTTAGGCCAGAAAAAAAAAAAAGAAAAATCAAGCCTTATTTAACACTGTGATGAGAATCCATATGGTGTGTAAAACAGATAAGAATTGGTTTGAATCACGAGTTACCAGCTACCACCTACATAATACTGAGTAGTACACACCTCATTTCCTCATCAATGAAATGGGCATAATAGAATAAGTGACTCATTAACAGTTGTGAGAATGGAATGAGGTGCTCTAAAGGGTTTTGCACATTACTTACCGTACAGGAGGAAGGAACTATGCATGAGAACCATCGTTATTTTGGAAGGACACATACCTAGTAGGAAAAAGTAGGCATGGAATCAGCCACTTGGGTTCAAATCCAGGCACTATCATGGTAGTAAAACATTTGAGTCTGTTTTTGCCGAGGAGAAATGAAAGTAGCCAAACTTATTCTGTGGGTTGTACAATTATTGAATTACATGAGAAGGTAACTGGCTCTTGGTAGGTACGTAAGACAGAGGAAACTAGTATTTATTTCAATGTTTCCTTCATTTATTTTGCATAACTTGGTGGATCAGTGTGATGAAGAGAGTCACTACTGTCAGAGGCTACCTTCCTCACCTTTAACATAGGGAATGTGAGATTTGATGACTTCTAAAGTAGTTTACAGCCTCTAAATCTTTACAGACACATTTAAGGATTTTTAAGGAATTAGATGAATTAAAGAATCCTAGCATAACTAAAAAATACCTTCTGCCTGGCAGTTTTCTGGACATTCTGCCTTACCTAAAGTGGTAAATTAAAGAGTGACTTTGATGGAGAAATGTATTTCTTCTTCATCCCTGCTTAGTTAAAGCCCCTTATTTGATTTGTTTTGATATTGTTGCCTTTTATTATTTTCCAGTTATTTCTACCCCTCCTTTCTCCAAAATGAAATACTCAAAAGTTAATTCCGTGTTTGGTGTCACTAGTGAACAATTTAGTTTGTTAGTTTAGAACTGCAATAAAGTCTCTGTAAAGATAAAAATAAAATTTGAAAATCCATCACGGAAAATAATTGATTTTGTGCTTCAAAACATGACAGTTCTGCAAAGGAATATGATGATAATTTACTTTCTGTCACTTCCAAAGTTAACTGAAGGGAGAGAAACACACAAAAAACATTTTTCTGACAGGCAAACAGGCAAATTTTGGACAAAACTGCAGGGCAGGGTGATAAAAAGAAAAAAGAAATCTTAAAAAAGCTGAGCTTCCAATCACCTCCCACCAGTCTCTGTGAAGGATGACTTCAGTCCCTTTCTTAACTAATTCTGTCACTGTAAAATCCTACAGTCATTCTTCCACACATAAAGGACAAATAAGCTCAAGAGGAGGATATAGATGCTTTCAGTTTTAACTATTCACCAATGGTGGAAAAGGCAGAATGCCTAAGCTATGTCTTCGTGGCCAATAGGATAGCTCTGTATCTCTCACATGACTCACTGCTCCTGTCTTTCACATGGGCTGTAATTTAGTTCAATTCAGAACTGCAGATAGTACAGCTTCCACAGGAGCAAGGGATGTCTGAGCACAAGTGGCTGAGTTCCGAGTGACTTTATGAAGCACTTTCTACCTTCCTCTCCGGCATGAAAACAGGGATTCTGCACCTGCATCATGGACAGTCTGGCAAAAGCCTCTGCTCTGCCTCCGGGGACAAGAAACTAGAGCAAATAACCGTTTTGAAATTGTAAGTATACCTTCCTTTCCGTCAAGTGAACTGATTAAAATAGTTTTATGTCATAAACATCCAATATTCGAAGATTTCTTAAGGGAACTCTTTTATGTGTATACTGAAGGGTATTCAGCTGGCAGGAAAATATTCCAGGGACAATTGTTGCATACTTTATTCTGTGAAGGATAAAGAATTAAAAATAAAAGTCAGGCGTTCCAAAGAGTAGCTGTAGGAGGCTGTGCGTCGGAACATCGCTCTAGTGTGCTGCTTTGTTCATAAGAAAAAATGAAGGCACACGCATATGTACTTAGTTCACTTCTTTTTGCTCTTTACGTCTAATCAGATTTGCTCTGTCCCCAAGAAAAATAAAAGGCAAACTTTGCTGACTCCACTGACAAGGGCACCATAGACTTTCCACACATCTGACAGTTATTATAATTAGCTATGAAAGACTGCAAAGACACTTGGGGGCAAATAGCTCTTAAATTCTGAACAATGGCTTCAAGCCAGGGCTTTCTTTATATGTTTTTTTAACTACCACTTTTAATTTTATAATAAGGATAGAAACTGAACTGGTTTCGGTGTTGTAGTCCACACAATGTGAAATAAAGTCTCGGCAGAAGTGAAGGCGACTGAAAGTGGCCAGTGTAAAGAGAGAAGGAAAAGACAGCTTTCTGTCTTAGGATCCAGCCTTCCATGTATAAAGATTTTTTTTTTTTTTTTTGAAATTCCTAATAGGGTGGAGTGAGGATGTGGGGGTGGGGAGGAAGCATGCGGAAGCTTCTTTATAGAAGAATGCTTGAAGAATAAAATAATTTGGCATTTCTTCTTGCTAGCGAGCAAAAGATATGATTAGCATCTAAGTTCCTTACATTCATAATAAGGTTTTTTGATGGAGTTTCAAACAGAAGCAACATACAATGCAGTTTTAAAATTTATAAAATAATTGGAAACAAATGGATAGAATGTTGCTGTATTACTGCTTTCTTTTTATATTCAGCTAGAGTAATCTAGCAATGCATTATGCCTTTACTTCTAGAATTATCCACATCCTTAAAAAGTTATAAGCTAAGTCTTACAAGAAATTAAAAGGCAAATCACACCAGTGTGATTATGACTGATGGAGATTTTGAATGACAAAGCCTCCAACAAAAAGAGTTTGTGAAAAACATTGTCCTCCTCATTTTTAAAAGAGAATATTAACTCCATCAATTATTGAAAAGAATTATTCAAAGGCTCCAGACATAACTAATTATGGCTTAAAGAGAGCTGCCAGAGCAGAGCCTGTGTTCTAATTATAAAAGTCCAAGACGTTAGGATTCATTTTCTTAAGGAGGACTTGAAAATAAATACAAATTTTCACATAATCTTATAAAAATACACCATTTTTTTTCTTTGTCTGCTCTCATGTTATCTACACCTCCCCCACCGCCGCCCACTGTGTGCTGAGACACCTGAAGGCTAGACATAATGATCAACAGAGCTCCAGCCTGTCTGGACTCCAGCCAGATTTTTTTCCCCTTCTACAATCAAGGAGCTTGCACGCAATGCATGCCGAGCCTATTCCACTGCTATGTGCAGATCCGGGATGGAAGTCTTACACATACTGCGGAAAGATTAAAGACAACAATATCCCCTTTCTCTTACCCTAGACAGCCTCAATTTTTAACCCTTTCATTACCTTTGAAACCAAGACGTCTTACCCATTCAAAGGCAGGTCTCAAGGGACTTTGCAACTCCCACACCATATCATACAGATGCACATGCCTCCTTTGGTGTAGAAATCACATCTCAACAGATCCTATCAGAATATTTTAGGACTAATAGTGTGCTAACTAAACATAACGTAATTTGTTTGTGTGGGGAATGCATTTTTGAATGAACTTACGCTGCATGAAATCTGGAACAAGTCAAAGGTCTGTCGAAAGATTCTTGCAAACCTTGCAGAAGGTTACATACCATTTCTGATGATGCTGTTCTCTAAGCATCTCTCTGTCTCTCTCTCTCTCTCTCTCTCTCTCTCACACACACACACACACACACATACATACACGCTCTCTTTTCTCTTTCTCTCTCTATCTCAAGATACACACACTCAATCAGGAAATTATATCATTGTATCACAGAGAAATCCAGGTTAGCTGGTGATGTCATCATATATAAAATTTTGCCTTTGTGGGCAACATTTTCAATCACCTAATCGCTAATGTATGTTGGGTGTGTGCCCATAGGAAGTTCACGTGCTCGTGGGGTTAACCGACACCCACAGGAAAGGACTATTTTATTTGCAGCTATCTTTCTTTTGAAGATGTGTTTATGGGGCAGGATGGGTATGTTTATCAAGATATATGTAGTCAGAGTTTCCTGGTTCTAGGAAGCCTTATTAATATGCTGTTTGAACATTTGAAAGGCGGCTGAATTTCGATGATATAAATAGGATGTAGAAATGGTGAGCATTTTGAAATCCAGTTGGATAACAATGCTACAATATTGCAATTTATTATGACTTGGTGTTTTTAATTTGCCACTTAACATTTTGTAACAATTAAATCCTTTTTACTTTTAACTTATTTCTTAAGGAGAGAATAATTTTATACCAATGATTTAGAAGTAATGCTCTCTCGTGTGCTTTAATAAGGGTATATCTCTGAATTAGATAATAGTTGAATTAACTTTTGGGTGAGCTAGTACAGTGTTTGTATTTATTTATTTTCAAGTCTGTTTTATGGGCCTTACACTGGATAGTTAGTCACCAAACATGTGCACAGATTTTTATTAATGCACAGATTTAAGTACATTATTTTATTTCACGCAAATAAAGTTTAAAACTTTTACCAAAACATATTGCCAGATTTGAGATGTAGATATAGAACAACTCTGTATACATACTACCCCTTAACTACCAAGTTTTGATATGTAATTTAAATTAATATTCATTAGAATAGAATGACTGCGATACTTACCAGTTTTTACATAATACCACGTATCTGATACATAATTTTTAAAATTTTGGAATTTGCTCTTAATACTTCTTCGTTCTTGCATACTAAAAAGCGATTAATCTGAAAGGATTTTCAAAGCATATATGTATAAACAGCACTACGTATATGTCAACAAATTAATAAGATTCATTTTGCCAATGTATTGTGTGATTGTTTTAAAACAAATGAAAAAATGTTTGTTCTTTTGCTGCTTTCATGTTACTATTGTTAAGAAAAGTATATAGCTAAAGAGTTGACACATTTTGTACTTAGAGAAAACAAGCTACACAAGTTAGATGACATTCTATGGGGTAAGACTCCACTAAGAACTAATAAATAACTTCTTTAAGAAATTCTTGGCCTGAATCTATAATTTTACATAAACAGTTCTTCCAACATATAGTGGAAGATTGATGATTAATTATATAATTTCTTTATCAAAGATTAAAATGAGCAAATAGTTGTGTTTAAATTTTACCTACTTTCAAAAAACAATACATGGCATTGCCCATTGGGGATACAGGTTACTGAAAAGGCATCTTTCAAAGACAAGAAGATAATGGACTTGATTGAAATAGTTGAACTACGTAACGCCAATTCAAGAACAAATGGTTTTTCAGAGCATAACGGAGAAAGAACAATTTACTATAGTACAGTTTATTCTTCTTACACAATGGCAATGATTTATTTGAAATGGCAGAACAAACATAGTGGATATACAAAAACAACCAATGGGTATTTTATGTCAAGGATATGTCAAGAGTCTTTTGTTTCATATATTAGAATATCCTTAATCCAATTACTTATTTGAAGACTTAGCTTAAATCTACATCCTTGTTTAGCATGTGTTGGTATTAAAATCACATATGTCTCTTACATGCATGTAGCATATTTAGTATACATATATATAATGTATTTGAATATAGTCTTCTGACCCCAAATAATTGTTGTCACTTTATTATAAGAGTTCTTGAAGACTGCTAATGTATTTCAATACAATAAAATTCAGATTGCGACATCAATTAGCTATGTCTATACCACCAGAAGAGCATTATCAGATATTGGATGAATTACTGTATTGATGTTATAATTACCACAAATACCTCATGTCAAAAAAGAGTATCAAAAGATATGACTCTAATTTGACAAACAGTGTAAAATGTGATTTTTAAAACCATCTCTGTTTCTTACTACCGTGAAAATGATTTGTAAAAGAAGACTCAACAGTTATAATTTCTCTTCATGAAAAGAGAATTTTTTTTTAACTTAGCCTTTAGGCATAGGGCCTGAAATTATTGTGAGTAGATACCTGAGCACTGTGCAGAGAATGCACAGGAACCTCAAGTTGCGATGAGAAAACAAGGGAAACTGGTTTGTCTGCTTTATGTTTCAAATTTTATTCTTGCAATCCTACATGAAGATAATACTCAAAATTAATTTGAGTGAAAACTATCAAAGTTATTTTCTCAACTTTCAAAAGATCCACTGTCTTGTTGACACTCTATGAAGGAAAAGTGTTCTAAAAATGATTGAATATTCTACTGAGTGAAACTCAGTCAAGCTCAGTGAGGCACTGGGGTCAAATGGGCTCATGAATCACAGATAGGAAATGAACTGTGTATTGCATATTTGAAAGTTTAAAAAGAAACATTTGGGATATTTTACCGTAAACAGATTTTGGTTTGATTTCTGGCACATCTTTTTAAACATTAAGCCTGCAGTTCAGCTGAAATAACTTTTTATATGTATAGCTAAGACCAGATGGCCACGTGCTCCTTTCTTATTTAGATGAGACTTTTCCTTTCAATAACATCTTTCTTCCTGACCTGCTTAAAAATTCCAGCGAATGAAATCAGCACAGGATTTTCAATTCTAATTGACCATGTGCAGAGGAAGGGCCAGTAGAGAAATCAGTAGAGGCATTGTGAGGCTCACTGCCTCAGTTTTGTCTTTGTGTTTTGCCCTTACAAACCAATCTAGACTAATCAAAAGCATTTAATTTTTATTAATATTAATATAGCTGCAAGATTCATCCTCAATCAAAATTATTTGAGTTGGCTTTTTCTATCATTTTATCACAAGTAATTTTTTAAAGTTATTATTCGCTTACACAGTTTCAACTGTCAAGTAAGCACTTTAGTGGTTAAAAGATAAAATATTGGTTGTATTAAGATGAAAGAATGATTGTACTAAATTATTTTTCTTGTTATTTAAAAAAACATTATTTTTGAAAGATACATATGCTTTTTAAATTTACCATGAAAATATTCACTATATAATATTCTTAGTTCATTATCTGCATAGTCATTTTATAAAGAAAATATGTAAATTTTATTTGAACTTGAACCAGTAAAAAAAATCAAGAATAGAAGGCAATCTCCATATTCTGTATAGCTTAGCGAATTACGTATGTATTAAAAATGGGCATCTAAGTTCCCAGATGTTTTTTCTTTTTGAAAAATTCTTGACTCAGATAAATATCTTTATAATTTATTTATTACTGCAAATAGTCAAAGATTTTTTGAAAAAACATTTATTATTCGAATGGTGAAAATATTAGATGAAAACAAATTATCCAGACATATTGACACTTGTTTGCCTAATAAAGATAGAAAAAACCATAAACCAAAGGTGTATATTTAAAAAATATATAATAGACATAAGAAAAACTCCAAATTAATTATCAGGGTTATTGAAGTGGCCTCACGGCAATACTATCTGATTTGGTGTTCTTTGCTGATTCTTCTTCAGGTACCTTATATCTCAAGCAAATCTATTAGTTGTCCAAAAATATGTGCTGCCTAATCATCAAAAGCCATGTTTTTTCAATTGTTTGAAAAATGCAAGTCTTATGAAAGATAAGATCAGTTAGAATTTTTTAAAATCAAAATTTCAGAGAAAACTGAACTGTATTTGTTCATGGGATTCACAAATATAAAAGGAACATTCTAAGCTACCAAAACAAATTCTTTATGAACATGTAAAATTTAAATATTTGAGATCATCTTTTATATATATATGTGTGTGTATATGTATTCATTCTATATATAGAATGTATATATTATATATATGTTCTGTGAATCAATTTGTGCTTCCAAAATATAAGAATTTTCCAATATTTGATGATTTTACCATCAATGTAGGTGTAAAAATCCATTAGGAAAACTAAGGGCAGTGATTTAGCCAATTCTTGTTTTCCTGCCTCAAATAAAAACAATATTTTTAGAAGCTTGAAAAATCAAGCCAAGTATACACAAAAAAACCCAAGCATAAAAGTGTTACATTATACATATTTGCAACTTTGCTTTACTTTTAAAACTATACATTTTAATAGTGCTGAATCTAACTTTGTTGGTCGGAGGTAATGGATAATAGGATCTTGGGAAAAAATAGCAAAATGTCATTGGTGTTGTAATTTCAGATGGTTGATGCTAAGATATTCTGAACAGATAGGTTTAAATAAGGAATAGAACTCTGAGCTACTCCCATTTTTCTCCTTTTCCGTGTTACTCTGGAAAAATTGGTCTTGATTCTGCAAGATTGTAGATAATCAAAAATATTACATAAAATAAGAAACACTTTCCAGTTATCTTTGAAACAAGTTTTGGTACTTTTATTTGTGTGGGGTCATGGTTGAGATTTACTGCTCTGTTTTCGTGTATCCTGATTCTGTAGGCGAACAGAGCATAAAAAAATAGGGTCAGTTAGGGAAGCTTTGCAATCGTGCAAAATGTCTGCCCTTTGCTATATCCTCTTTCCTGTTCTCTAAGACTGTGACAATCAGGAACAGGAATCCTTGAGAAACCCAGGCCTCTTTTAACTCTCCAGGGACACTACTTCTATCTGTTTTCATGCTCCTTCTAAAGGATCCTCCTTCAGACTATAGCACACTTCTGAACTTCCACCCAGTTTGCTACATTCCCAGTTATTTCTGCTTAGTTAGGACTTTGCCTCACCCTCCATGGTGCTGTTTATGTTTCACAGGCAGAGCTGTCTTCTTACATTTTTGTTTTAAAACGTTATATTTTTAACTCTAAGGGAAACGGGGTTAACAGGGTAGACATGACATCAAAAGGATACATGTAGGGACAGACACAGATGTCTTTGGCATTCTGAAAATTTGCAGGGTAGTAGGCAGAATCACGCGATTACACTGAATTTGATTGGGCAGCTCTCACTTCTGGTTCACGAAGTGTGCCCACTTCAGAGTGGAAGGCTTCTCTCAACTAATGCACTTGAAGTAGATGCTCGACTCATTCTTGTGGTTTATACTTGATTCGGTATATTTCCTGTAGGGAAATTACTGTTTTAACTTAAAGGAACTAACTTCTCCTTCAGCACATGTTGGACTAGAAAAATAAAACACAAGTATGAAAAGAGGAGACTATGTCAATATCAGGGTGTAAACTGTATCAAATAATTTGAAATTAGGAGGGTGTGTCAAAAATTGGTTACAGACATTTTTATTATACCTGTGAATTATCAAGAAAACCTCATGAAAACGCAACCACTGTGTGATGGGAAACCAGAAGTAAAAATTCCTCATAAGGTTTTCAGTATTAATCTAATTTTATTGCTTTAAAAACATTTATATAGGAGACATAATTCACTGATTTGTATAATTGTTTGATTGGCTGTTACTATTAGTTATCTATCAGGACATTATTCAAAATATATTGGGAGAAAATGAAACACTCAGTCACTACTCTGGTTATTATGAACCACTTTACAAAGTGCCTCTTGCCCTGAAAAGAGTTAACGATTTAAGCTGACAACAGTGACTATGAAGAAATTCATTCTTTGGTTAGTCTGAGGACAGAAAGGGGTTAATTTTTCAAATCTTTGTAAAGGGGGTAGTGGGGGGAAACTCTGGAAGATAAAAAACCAAACCAAAGACTAAGCTGTTAGTGATTTGGTTGTATTTATGGATTATACTACATGTTGAAAAGAGGAAAATCAGAGCTGTAAGATGACGCTGCAGGGGTCGTCTGGACTTTTCACTGAGTCTAAAGTCTATTTAGTCAATGCTTATTAAGGCCTGGTTTTGACCTTTGCCCTTCTCACTCCTCCCTGTTCCAGGTGCAACATTTTTGCCAGTGCTTGACCATTATTAGACACTATGTGCAAACTTTAAATTGTGAACGGAGTGTGTTGAACATAGCAAATAATCCAGTAGTTATGATGCTCACATTTTTATTAGAAAGTGTAAAAACTCAGTAAACTTAGGTTTGTTTCCTTTTATAATTAATAAACAGTGCATATTGCTCTTCTTCAAAATATAACGAAGGCTATTCAAGTGCAACTTACATTTAAACCAGATTAGCACATTTGTTGTTAGAATGAATTCTTGTAAGAATATATCTAAAACAGTGATTTCTATTTAAGCTACTTTACTTTGAGGGCGACATAGAAAACTTTATATAATTATTTCCTCTATATTTTCACACATACACTTTTAGTAATAAATAAAGCTCTTCTATTCCAGGCTTGTATTTGTTTAAAGGATTAATTTTACTTTTAAAAATTATAAACTAAGAGATGAATACACAAACTACTTTAGTACTTTTAGTAGACAGTTTTTACTACAACATTTTGTAAAATATATTTATGTATTTACATGGTGTTTGATAAATATAAATGAAAATCCATTTTTACATACTAATTAACAGATATTTTTAACAAACCAACCATGTATATGCCTCTAAAATCTAATGTTATTATAGATAACATGCATAAAACATATAAAATGACTCAATATTAACTATATAAACATAAAAAAGGGAAATAAAGTTAGGCAAGTATTGGATTACATTAAAAACATTTAGAATTTTATTTTACTTTTCTGCTGAATGCTTTGTTTAGCAAAGAATTATCCACATTACGTAAATTCATGTATTTTAAATACATGCTTTTGAATTGTGAAGACAATAAAATATCTAACTTGAGGAAAAGGTTGGTTTTAAAATCTCACTGGAGAAATAATATATAAACATTTCTTTTAGCTTGAATTTTAAAAGGTAGAAAAAACTTTATTTTACATTTTGAAATATTTTAAACTACACAGAAAAGTAAAAGCAATGTAATATACATATGCATATTTCCACCACTTTTTTATGCATTATAAAAAAGATTTACAATTTATAATATTTTGCTATACTTACCCCCAAATTATTAAAAAAAAGAATTATTTATACACAATTGAAGACTCCCATCCTCATTTCATATCCTGATTTCCCTCTGGCTATGGAAGTAATCACTGTCTCATAGTTTGCAGCTTATCTTTCGTGTGTCTATTGTCACACTTTAATCACCTACATATCAGAAACAATAAAAAGAATAAGGTCTCAAATATAAAATTCCTAACCAGTTTTTAAATTTGTCTTTAAGTTATTGAAATTTTTCAAATAAGTATATTCATTGGATACTATACTTATTAATAGATTTTTAGTTTAAAACCATAACGTTGATTGAAGATTTAAATTAAAAGATCTTTCTACCTGCTTCAACTAACTTTCATGGTTGCAGAAACTGAGAAAATATGCCTCATGCGTTTCTTTTATTCAAATTCTTTGGAATTAAGTCTTACATTCTAGCTATTTTTATGTTACATAAGGAATTGGTAATATGGTTAAAATATTATTCTTTAACATTATTTCTGTTTCTCCCATTTTATTGTTTTCATAAAGAAACATGTATTACAGTTAGCTTCATGCATTAATTTTCATATGCCACACTCTCAAGGGGTTTTGTAAGGTGCTTATTGTAAAATGTTCTAAGAATCCATAAGAATTGTCTTATTTGCCAAGAAAATGGCACCAATAGCATAGTTAAAGAAAGAGCATTGACAGTAGGGTTGCTTTTTGGAACTAGATTTTCCTTTAAAAGGGGCAAACGCAATTCTGAACAAGTGTACTGAAACCAAGATCCTTATTTGAATACAGTATTACTGCAGATTTACATGAACCATGTGGTAATGCATTGCCATACAAACCTCTAATGCTCTGTCTCTGCCACGGCATCAGAGTAGAAATCTGCATCAGCACCTTTCCTATCATGCGTGATCCTAAACATAATCTATAGACAAAAAACTTCAGAGGTACATAAAGGTGAGTTTAAATGATTTCCCCCCTCACTAATTAAATTATCTAGGTAGCACTATATCAAGAGATACCTATAGTCAATTTAAAACTTTAGTCAAGATCTCAATGCCTAAAAGATGTAAGCAACTATACTACCTTTCTGAGATATTTGAGATTGCTATCCACTTAAACTATCTTCAACTCACATTTATTAACTACGAGTTATTTCAAAATTGGACAATTAGTATCCACTAGTAAATATTTACTCCAGGCAATGTTTGGGCTTATATGGTCTAAAGATGAAGACAGGTGAATATGAAAGACTCTGTTTTTTTCTCAGGTTCAGAGAGAGTATATTATAGCCCTCAATAAATGTGACTCCTGACTTTTTACACTAGATATACATAAAAAATGCTGATACAATGATTGCAGCCATACCATTTCTCAAAAGAACATATTATGACTATACAATAATATATTTAAAATTCTTTATTCTGTAAGTTTTGTATACCAAGTCATTTATTCAAAGACATCACATTTTTGCTCTAAAATACATTCAAGAATATGGAAAGCTGCTTTTTAAAGGCTCTCATCTTATACTTTGGCCAAAAGAACTTGAAATATATTTACTAAATATTTATTAATTTTTTTCTTTTTCTTGACATTTGTATCTTTATTAGACTTAAAAGCTACCAATATTCTTTCCTCCAGATAATTACACAGTCAGTGTCTATTGTTTCAGTCTTTTTTGTTTTCTTCTCCACAATTCTGGTCAATTAATTATCTTTCAGAATGCCTATATCTGTTTCTCATGGTAAAATAGCAAACAAGAAAAGCACTGGGTAAGGAGTCAGAAGACATGTTATTCAACAGCTGGGTGGCTCTCTGTGGACCTCATTTTCCTTATCAGTAATTTAGGGATGTAGGGCTGGTGGATCTCCAAGGTCTTAGGACATATCTCTACATGATTATCTAAAAATGAGACCATTAGCCAATTAATAAATTCTGAGCTCTCAAAATAATCTCTATATTATGCATGTGCCAAGTGGTCCATCCTATTTAAAATGTGGTCTCACTTATACTTGTTCAAGGTTATTATCTTCTAGTATTAAATTTTCGTATTTTAAACTCATTTGTATATGAACTTTTGTTCCTGTATGTGTCTTCTGAAAAGCATTCTTCACCAGAACCCACTGATTTTCTCTATGAAGTATCACATCTAAAATCACATAGCTTAAAAGGCTCTTACTCAGTTCTGATAATGTATTTTACAGATAAGCCAAGTAAAGTCAGGAAACAGCATGGGCAATAATTTGTAAAGATTCTTTTGGGGTAGAAATTATTCTCTGCAAATTCTGTAATAATATGGAACCATTGGGTAGCTCAAAAAAAGAAAAGATTCACTGCAGGATAGATTTTAGCTATTATTACTGAAACCACATGATATGACTGTGGGGGTTTTCCAACCGCTGATTTAGACATTAATACTAAGAGTTACAAAATGGATGTCCTCAGAGTATTGTCAAATTTATTATTATAAAATTTTATTATAGGAAAATTGATCATTGAGTGACTGTTGCCAACACTTTTACTCTGAATTTTATCATTGCAAACTTAACTCAGATTTCTTATTTCTAAATAAATGACAATAAATTATAAATTATCTTACTAATTCAGACTATGCTTTAGGTTTAAATTAGTTTATAACTGTGATGTACATATAATGAACTTCCATTAAGAATAAGCATAAGGGATTGAACTTATAGATTCAAATGTCAGAAGTAGTGATAATAATATAAATCTAAATATGAAGAGTGTAGCATGAGTAATGGTAGTCTGTGGAGAAAAACATCACAAGTGAGTTAAAGAAGAAATGTAACATGAATTAGAAACATACTTGAAATGTAAATAGTTATAATTATATTGACAATATTTTTTCCACTGAAGTCTATACAAAAGATTTAATTTATTCATTTACGAAATTATAATCAATAACTATTTAGATCATGCCATAAAACAGATAATTAGAAACAAATTTTTAAATCTATTTGTTTACCAAAACTATCTCTGGGTCTGGAATATTCTATAAACACAGAATAGATTCACGTTAAATTGCTTTTTAGGTATTCATAGCATCCAAAACTCAGTTATTCTTAATCTATCCATAATATGAAAATTGCAGAAATGTCTGTGATTTTCTTCATCCTTCTTTTTAAAAAAATATCAATTTATTCAACTGATATTTGGTCCTATAAGCCCAATCTTTAGACAGAGGAAAGTGAAGGGAAAAAAGTTAGAGATGCAATGGCAGACCATATTAAATAAATATCAAAAGTAGTTTCTTAGTTGAAAATGTGGAATTAATTATTTAATAAAAATCATGTAGAATTTTAGTAATATTTACTTCTATTAGACTTGGATGTGATTTGTCATTGCATTAGGCATTGATGTGTCTACACCATGTGCACCTATTAATACACAGTACATTATTAATGATCATATTTGGACTTGGTAGGAAAAACTTTATTTCTATAACTGCTGTTAATGTTAGACTAAGTTTACAGATCTGAATTTCCCTTCCAACATTTTTTGAATTGGGATGTTAAAAAAAAAAAAAGGAAGAACTGGCCTAGGAGTGACTAATATCAGTACCTAGTTATTATCACAAAATAATCCATACCATTTTTATGGTCAAAATGTGGGTTCCGCCGGGCGCGGTGGCTCAAGCCTGTAATCCCAGCACTTTGGGAGGCCGAGACGGGCGGATCACAAGGTCAGGAGATCGAGACCATCCTGGCTAACATGGTGAAACCCCGTCTCTACTAAAAATACAAAAAAACTAGCCGGGCGAGGTGGCGAGCGCCTGTAGTCCCAGCTACTCGGGAGGCTGAGGCAGGAGAATGGCGTAAACCCGGGAGGCGGAGCTTGCAGTGAGCTGAGATCCGGCCACTGCACTCCAGCCTGGGCGACAGAGCGAGACTCCGTCTCAAAAAAAAAAAAAAAAACAAAAAAAAAAAAAATGTGGGTTCCTTTTCTTTTAATTTAGGATGGTTTGTTTATTAGAGTCAAATTTAGAGTTCAAGAGTTTAATGATCTAGTTTGTGAAATAATGTAACATTATTTTCTAACAGAAAAGAGCCTTAGAGATTACAGAAAGACAAAGAAACTGAGGCCTGAGAAGAGAAGCAAGTAATCTATATTCATGTAGTATCTAGAGTGATAAAAGTATAATTCTTTCAATTCCTTGGACTTCCCCTTAAAAATGACTGCGTCAAGGGAAACAAAGGTCACAATGAACCCATTTGGTTAAAAGTATTAGCTCTGATAAAAGTCCTGCTAAGGATAAAGCTGAGCAATTCATTTTAATAAGAAACATCAGACTTCCTACAGAAGGACATAACCCCTTTGTTATTCAGTTTCCTCATCTGTGAACAGTCATAACAGCACATGCTCTGTATATCTCATAATACGAGAAACATCTATTAAGTGCTTACTACAGGTAAATCATAGAACTATGTATATTGCACCTAATTTTCATAAAATTTCTATGAGACAGCTCTCCCATTATTATCCTATTTTGGAAATGAAGAAACTTAGAAACAGGATGGCCAGGTCATAAGCTCAAGATGCTATAATGCCTATGGGATACGGCTAGGAATTGAACTCAGAAGCTAGAGAGACTTTTTACTTCTGCATCTGACTGCTTTGCTTCATAGCTTCCCACCACTTTTGTCTTAAAACATAATAATAGGTGGGGAGAGGGGGAAACATCAAAGTCATAAATAATTTTTCAAATGCAAGACCATATTAATACTAGAAGGGATGTGGGCCCTATCTCAGATTATCATCAGTAATCAATACTTAGATGCACAGGTCAAATCTCTGTAATAAGTTCCATTACAAGGAAGATTGAGATAGAACATGTATAAGCAAAATGGAAAACTCCATTCATTTTACTTATTTATTTAAAATTACTGTATACTAAACTCTCTTAAAATTCATCATAATAAGATTTTACCTATGTGGAAATACACTTTTCATTTCCACACCACTTATATATTTTTTTATAAATATCAGTTTGTTCTGTCATGTTTCCCTATGGCTCATCTGTTTAGTGTTTTTATCTCCTTTACCTGTTATATTCTTCTATTCCATCTAAATAGAACTAATGTTTCAAAAAATATACCAATAATGGCTGCAAATTTAAAAAATAATCTCACAGCATTTTAGTAAGTGTACTGAGCTTGGTTACAAGACAATTCACAGTAGTCCAGCCTGCAGTGGCTTCCATCCAAATCCATGTAGCCACCAATAATCCTTACAAAAGGATAAAACTCAGTCCAAGGACAGTGTTATCAAATTGTTACAATGTAGTCACTTTATAATCAATCTCAAATGTTTATTGAATGTTAGCTCTGGGGAAGCCATTGGGCATCAACGTAATTCATGTTCTCATGGTTTAAAAAATAAAATCTGTAGATGGTCTCAATCTTGGATCAGGGTTAACGGAGTCTGTCAAAGATTAAAAATACGTACTTAGAAGTACTTAGAAATCCAAAAATCTCACACCTCTCAATTTTTTTGGCATTTTCTAAAATTTCCATAAACAACTAAATTTCGGTTTAGTTAGAGACTTGGTTGGACTCACAAGTCCTTCTCTTCTCTCCTGTGACTCTTTAAGCGTTAATCAACTGAAAGTTACAAGATGTGAAAGTGTGACTCAAGTCAACTTCTCTCTTAGAGAAGTAATGTTAAGTCATTGCCCGAAAATTTTCTTGTTGGTTCCCAGCTGTCTAAAAAAACAGTTCTTAATTTTGTGTCAGGTAGTGAAACTCACTATAGAAACTCATTTATTCCATAAACAACAGAAAAACAGTTTTTATTATTTGCTAGAGCTGAAATAATTTCGTATATATATACATATATATATATATAAGAAACTAAATTGGCCAGGCCCGGTGGCTCATGCCTATAATCCCAGCAGTTTGGTAGGCTGAGGTGGGTGGACTACTTGAGGTCAGGAGTTTGAGACCAGAATGGCTAACATGGTGAAACCCCATCTCTACTAAAAATATAAAAATTAGCTGGGCATGGTGGTGTGTGCCTGTGGTGCCAGCTACTGAGGAGGCTGAGGCAGGAATACCTCAGAATACCTTCGTTTTGAAGGTATCCACTATTTTAAAACATGTCTCTAGTGTGTTTATATGCAATTTCAGCCTACTATGGTAGAACTTTTCTTGAAGGTCAAATGCAACATAATAGTAGGGAACAGGAAGCAATTGTGGCAAAGTTTTCTACAGTATTGCCCTAACTTCTAAGAAATTCTACAATAAATTTGAAATTGTCTGCTGAAGTCATGTTGAGTATCCTGAAGAAGTTCCATTATTTATCCCTGAAAAACGAATCAGTGTTCCAAATGTTGAGTAGTCACTGCAAAAGTCATTAAAGAAACCAGAAACTATTATTAGAAACAGTTTTGTTTATGCTTTCTGTTTGTTTGTGTCTGGTTTTGAGACAGGGTCTTGCTCTCTCATCCAGGCTGGAGTACAGTGGCAAAATCATAGCTCACTGCAGGCCTGGCCTCAAGTAATCCTCCAGCATGGCCTTCCAAAGTCCTGGAATTATAGGCATGAACCACTGCGCCCAGCCAGAATGTCTTATATTTGAGTACTCATTTATAATTTTTCATCAGTTTTTTTCTTCAACTTCCATATTCATAAATGATGTTTGAGTCATGAATTCAAACATTCATATATTCATTTTTTAAATTATATAAGTAAAGAGTAAAGCTAATCTACTACTTTGTCCTTGAGGAGTAGAAGGCAAAAAAGGAGATGCTGACCAAATTCCCTAGTTAATTTTCAGGGTAGGAAGACAGAGACTGGATCACTGTGCTACTTTAATTCAATATCTATTTATTAAGCCTTTGTTTATTCTAAACACTGCACTACACAGGTAGGAGGATATAAAAAATATGAGAAAAATGTATTCTCTGCCCTTGATATATTCATAAGCAAATTGATTTAAAATGACATTTTAAAATATGCACCATAATTAATTCTTCTTTTGTATTCAAAATATATCTTCTGTATGTTTGCAGAACATTTTATTGTAAAAATCATAAATTTGTGAATAGCAATAAATTTCAGGAATTACATTTTTTAAATTGTCCTTCTTCAATACTTTGCTAATATAATTGATGTTCATAATGTTGACCAGAGGAGTAAATGTCCTAAAGATTTAGAATTATAAAAATAAACACTAAATTGGCCAGGCACGGTGGCTCATGCCTATAATCCCAGCACTTTGGGAGGCTGAGGCAGGTGGATCACTTGAGGTTAGGAGTTTGAGACCAGAGTGGCCAACATGGCAAAACTTCATCTCTACTAAAAATATAAAAATTAGCCGAGCATGGCGGTGTGCACCGGTAGTGCCAGCTATCGAGAAGGCTGAGGCAGGAGAATAGATTGAACCTAGGCTGTGGAGTTACAATGAGTCGAGATCATGCCACTGCACTCCAGCCTGGGCAACAGAGTAAGATTCCATCACAAAAAAATAAATAAGTAAAATAAAAAATAAAAATAAACACTAAATTATGTTTAGGGCAATATTAGAATAAAATCTGCAGTTTTTACAATAAGACTCCAAGAATTAATCAAATGTAACAGTTTCAGAAAAAAATCTGCATTTCTGTATAATATTTCTTATGTAATTCTTAGGGCATTTTATTAAATCAAATAATTACTTCTTGCTTTGATAGTATGTAAAAAATGTTGTTATTAGTTTACTAAAGTCATATTTTCCCCAATTCTTAAATGATGCACATGTCATGAAAGAAAAGAAAATCACCAAGCAGGGACATTGTCTATGTGATCAAATAAGTGGCATCTGCTGTAGGATATTTGTTCCAATAAATGTACAGACCTTTGGAAGAGTTCAGATATACTCCAAATAACAACTGGAATCTTAACATTCATTCATGTCATTCTCAGTGTTTCAGGATCTATCTTCATCAAATGATATCATTGAGAGTTTAGATGGACGTAGCATAAGCACAATTAGCATA
Source organism: Macaca mulatta (assembly GCF_049350105.2). NCBI lineage: Eukaryota > Metazoa > Chordata > Mammalia > Primates > Cercopithecidae > Macaca > Macaca mulatta. Next base: position 56,568,973 of record NC_133406.1, on the reverse strand, counting down.
ACCACTGACCACATGATCTGATCCAATACACTATGACCTATGATTTCCTCAAGAATCTTCAAGATTATGACTGTGTCCTTTTGATGCCCTATGCCATTAGCTTTTTCAGCAATCCTTAGACCTAAAAAACTAGTGGTTTCAGAATCATTTCAGAGCAGGAGAGGTGGTAGGATGCCATGATGCTCTTGGAGCTAGACGGATGAAGACAGAATACTCTCATCAAACTGTAAATTCTGGAATAGCTTGGACTCTCATAGCAGCAGTAGTTTATGGAACCACTGATTTTAGAAAATTGGTCATCTAGCACCTTCCAATTGATAAGTGAGTTCTCACTGCTTGTCATGTTAAAACTTGGGACTACATTTCTAAGATCCTTGTTCTTATCATTGAAGCTTGATACTAATTCTATCCTGTTCATCAATGTCACCATCATTATCTTTTTACTTCTCTATGTGTCAAACAAATGTAAAAGAGCTTAGTTTGATTTTTTCCAATCCACAATTAACCTGAAGAATACAGGCATACCTCAGAGATTTTGTGGTTTCAGTTTCAGACCACTGCAACGAAGCAAATATTGCAATAAAGTGAGTCACATGAATTTGCTAGTTTCCTGGTGCATATGAAAGTGTGTTTACCCTATATGATAGTGAGTTAAGTGTGCAATGGCACTATTTAAAAAATTGCATACCTTAATTTAAAATATTATTTAAAATGCTAAAGATCGTCTGAGCCTTCAGTTAGTTGTAATCTTTTTGCTGGTTTTGGGTATTGCTTCAATGCTGATGGCTGTTGACTGGTCAGGTGGGTGATTGCTGAAGTTTGGGATGGCTGTGGCAATTTCTGAAAATAAGACACCAGTGAAGCTCACCACACTGATATACTCTTCTTTTCATTTAAGAGTTATCTGTACCATACAATGCTATTCGGTAGCATTTTACCCATAGTAGGACATCTTTCAAAATTGAAGTAAATCCTCTCAAAATCTGTAGCCGCTTTGCCAACTAAATTGATGTAATATTCTAAATCCTTCGTTGTACTTTCAACATTTACAGCATCTTCACCAGGAGTAGATTCCACCTTAAGAAACTACTTTCTTTGCTTGTTCATTATAAACAGCTCCTCATTCCTTAAAGTTTTATCATGAGATTGCAGCAAGTCAATCACATCTTCAAGCTCCGCGTCTAATTCTTGTTGTCCTGCCATTTGCACTACATCTGCAGTTACTTCCTCCACTGAAGTCTTGGAACTCCTCAGAGTAATCCATGAGGGTTGTATTAAACTTCCTCTAAACTCCTGTTAATATTAATAATTTGGCCTCCTCCTATGAATCACGGATGTTCTTTATGGCATTTACTATGATGAGTCATTTTCAGAAGGTTTCCAATTTACTGAGATCCCTCAGAGGAATTACTATCTATGGCAGTGATAGCCTTACAAAATGTATTTCTTAAATAATAAGATTACACCTTGATCCATGGGCGGCAACATAGATGTTGTGTTAGTAGGCATGAAAATAACATTAATCTTCTTGCATTAGAGCTTTATCAGAGCTCTTGGGTGACCAAGAGCATTCTCAATGAGCAGTAATATTTTAAAAGAAAATTATATTTCTGAGCAGTAGGTCTCAATAGTGGGCTTAAAATACAGCATGTCCACCATGCTGTAAATAGATATGCTGCCACCCAGGCTTTGTTGTTCCATTTACAGAGAACAAGTGGGGTAGATTTAGCATAATTCTTAAGGGCCCTAGAAATTTTGGAATAGTAAATGAGCATTGGCTTCAAATTACAGTCACTAGGTTCATTAGCTTCCAACAAGAGAGTCGGCTTGTTTTTTGAAGCTTTGAAGCCAGGCTTTGACTTCTCCTCTCTCACTATGAAAGTCATAGGTGGCATCTTCTTTCAATAGAAGACTGTATATGTACGTTGAAATTATATATTTTTAGTGTAGCCACCTTTATCAATTATCTTAGCTAAATCTTCTGGATGACTTGCTGCAGCTTTTATATCAGCACTTGCTGTGTAACTTTGCACTTTTATGTTTCAGAAACAGTTTCTCTCCTTAAACCTCATGAACTGACCTCTACTGGCATCCAACTTTTTTCTGCAGCTTCTTTGCCTCTCTCAGACTTCATAGAATTAAAGAGTTAGGGTCTTGCTGTGGATTACGCTTTGGCTTATGGGAATGTTGTGGCTGGTTTGATCTCCCATCCTGACCACTCAGAGTTTCTCCAAATCAGCAATAAGGCTGTTTTGCTTTCTTATCATTTGTATGTTTAGTGAAGTAGCACTTTTAATTTCCTGGAGAACTTTTCCTTTGCATTCACAACTTGGCTAACTAGCACAAGAGGCCTAGCTCTTGGTCTATCACAGCTTTCCACATACATTCCTCACCCAGTTTAATCATTTATAGCTTTAAATTTAAAATGAGAGGTGTGGTTCTTGTCTTTCACCTAAACACTTACAGGCCGTTGTAGAGCTGGCCTAATTTCAATATTGCTGCGTCTCAGGGAAGAAGGAGGCCCAAGAAGAGGGAGAGAGACAGGGGAAAGGCTGGTCTGTGGAGCAGTCAGAACACACACAACATTTATCAATTAAATTCTCCATTTTACATAGGTGCAGTTCATGCACCCACAAAAATGACAACAGTAATACAGAAAATCACTGATCATAGATTGCCATAACAGATAAAATATAATGAAAAGTTCTGAATTATTGAGAGAGTTAGCAAAATGTGACAAAGAGACACAAAAAGAGCACATGCTATTGGAAAAATGGTACAGACAGACTTGCTTAATGCAGGGTTGCTATAAACATTTTATTTGCAAAAAGCACAATTTCTGCAAAGTGCAATAAAGTGAAGTGTAATAAAGTACGGTACGTCTGTATTTTGGCCAGATGACAGAATTATACTTCCTAGAAACTGGCCACATAAACATCAGGGGTTTTTATTCTTTCTATGGGGTAAACCTGGAAGAGGTAACAAATGAAACTGCTAAAAAGATTTTAAGCTAAGATGGTTTTTAAGATAACAGATGGAATTGATTTAGAAAGAAAATGAAATTGCAAGGAGATAGCAAAGAAACACATTGTCAGGACTAAACAGAAGCCGTGCATGGGGTGCTCTGACCTAGGAATCTGGATGAAGCTGAGGAAGACTTCAGAAGCAACAGCCACATTTTTATTTTGGTCATAGAGCCTCAGGTGTGCAATGCTAGCTCCAAAGGGATTTCAAGTGCCATGAAAGGCAGCCCCTGACAGTCTATGCTCTCTTCTAATTTTTGTGGAAATGGCATTCCAGTAGGATTCCCAGCAGCTATGATAACAACAGCCATGGTGCTCCCTCTGGAATATGTCATTCTTTCCCGTTAACACAGCTGATTGTCCCTAATGAGCTTTTCGGTATCAATATGGCTCTTTATTAGCCACCTCTAAAGTGTTGACTTTGGCATATGTATAGTCTCAGATGATGTTTTTTAGAGTATAATTGTAGCTCATTGTCCCTAATACAGCCAGCTTCCAGAGTTTGACTGAATTGCTATAGCTTTGATGTAGTTCAATGTTAGATGCTAGAGTGTTATGGGGGTTTCAATTACTGAGAGAGTAAATGAAAAGATAGCCTTTTTTTTTTTCCTGCTCTTGATTTTGATGATTTTTCTCACTGGAGAGAAATAACACCTCTGAATTAATGGGAACACTGTACGAAGAAATAAGGAAATCATAATTCAGAGCAGAGTTACCCTGTGCTGAGACTCCCTTTGTGCTTTAATGCAATGAGAATTTAAAAAGATATATTAAGGGTAAAATATGTCAATTTTGTAAAATAACACAATCTGTGGTAAAGCAGTTTTAAAAAGAAAGTTGTTGAAGTTGTTTTCTTTTTTGGTCAAGTTTATATTCATTCGTTCATTGGGCAAAATCCAGGTGTTTGCCATCAAAAGTCTTAATCCGTATTCTTTTGACTTATTTTCCTAATTTAGGTACAGATTATCTTTGCACCTCAGAGAAATGAAGTGTCAGCACAATTAATTGAAACAATTGATTTGTTGTTTAAGAAGAAAAATAAGAATGTGATAATTAGGACCTACTGCACATATATTTCTGAATCACAATTAAAAAACAAAATAAGGTACCAAAACAGTAGTAGAAAATATTGGTAAATATGTGTTGATAATACTTCATTCCACGCAGAAAAGAAGGTTATATTTGTTTGAATCCATGCATTAGATAGTTGGAGTTCTTGAGGAAGTCAATAAATAGCACCCTTCTTCCCCACTCAAGTTCTGAAATAAAAAGCAAAATCAGTGGAGACAGAATATCACCTTTATTATTGCTATGGCTGATCATTTTGCAGAATGTGACTCACACCTTCAAGTATGTAGGCTGAAAATTTATAGCATGGAGAGGTCACCTGAGAGGATTTGCCTTCTGTAGGCAATACAAAGAGAGGAAGAGAACATGAGAGCTAGACAGTGAGAGGATGAGGGAGAAAGAAAGAAAAAGAAGATATGGAGATATGCAGGCTCGTGTGCACAGTTTTTCCTTCCCAACTTCCCATTTAAATGTGTGTCTGGAGTAGAATAAATAGGAGAGCTTAAAGTGTTACATTAATGAAACTCACTACATATGAAGAGACAAGTGTAGGGAAAGAAACCTTTCCCCATAAAGGTATGCATAAAAGAAATAAAAGGCAATCAAATATAAAGTGTAAAAATATAGTATAGTAAAGTAAAAAAAATCCTAACTTTATTTCTTTTTTTTTTTTTTTTTTTTGAGACGGAGTCTCGCTCTGTCGCCCAGGCTGGAGTGCAGTGGCCTGATCTCAGCTCACTGAAAGCTCCGCCTCCCGGGTTCACGCCATTCTCCTGCCTCAGCCTCCCGAGTAGCTGGGACCACAGGCACCCGCCAGCTCGCCCGGCTAGTTTTTTTTTTTTGTATTTTTTAGTAGAGACGGGGTTTCACTGTGTTAGCCAGGATGGTCTCGATCTCCTGACCTTGTGATCCACCCGTCTCGGCCTCCCAAAGTGCTGGGATTACAGGCTTGAGCCACCGCGCCCGGCCCTAACTTTATTTCTTTATTTAAATTAATATCCATAAAGATAGCTCACAAAAACCTACACATATATAGTAATAAGTAGATAATTCTCTACAGGAAAGAGCTACCAAAGCTTGAAGTGATTGCCAGAAATCTCCACTTAAAACAATAGGTAAAGAATAATTGGGGGTTTACACGAGAGGCATATGCCCTTTATTTCCCAAGACTTGGAATAGGGCTCCAAACTGTAGAGGGCAGAGCAAGTTGATTCTCCATCCAAACAAGCTAAAAGAAAATTGCCCCTCAATGTCATGTCTACACTCCACCAACTACTTCAACTCTGGTTGAAATATTAAATTAATCCTACTTTTTTATTAACTAAAGGATTTCATTCAACTTTTCTACAAAGTGTCCTTCTTATACTGCCTATCATAAATACTCAAAAATAATAGGACATGGCAAATATCTAAAAAAGTATTTGATCATATGAAAAATTTTTCTGCCTGAGAGTCACACATGATGCTAGCCTTCTAACAACAATTAAAAGTTATTTATATCCTGATCATGAGATGAGAACATCACCAGCCACATCATGTTACCATGTAGTATTAATTTTTGCAGAGAGTAGAAACAATTTTGCTAAAGATGTTGATGAGGCATGGAATTCTCTCATGCTTTTCCTCCATTATCATCTGTTCTTGGTTCTTCCATTATCAACCCTTTGCCTTCCAGGGTAGCTAGCAGTAGGAGGGTTGTGACGTAGCAGAAATAGCCTTCAAAGTTGTCACCTTTCAGGCCAGACATTCTAGAGATACTGTACTGACTACTGGGAAAGCCAGTCCTGCATGTTGGAATAATTTCAGTGCAAAAGTGAAGCTGACACATCCAACAGATTTCAAGTGTCCTAGTTCTAAAACAATTTTAAGAAGGAGTCTTTGACAGGATTTACCAAGGAGTTGTAGAGCAAAATATATTTGAAGAGGCTGGTCAGTATTCAGATGGTCATCTTCAAGCCATACAACTTTCCTATTTTAGTCAGTGTTGTCTAGAGAAAAAAAAAATAAGGTGTATATATATAAATGTATACATATACATATGTATAGAGGGAGGGAGAGAGATATTAATTTTAAGGAATTGGTTTATATGATTGTGGAAGCTGGCAAGTCCAAAATCTGTAGAGCAGGCCATCAGGCCGGGGACCTAAAGGAGCTGCAGTTTGAGTGTGAAGGCAATCTGCTGGCAGAATTCTCAGAAAAATCTCATGGGTTTATGGAGGCATTTATACAGCATTCCATTCTCAAAATGGATCTCAACATATATGTGTACCTTTTTATTCTGGGAATGACATCTAGCTCCTTTGCAAACACCTGATTCATTTATACAACCACGTTCATTGAACACTTCTATGTATCGGGTAATTGACAGTCATCTGAAGATTGCAAACAAAACTATGACAGGATCAAATCTGCATTTGGAAAGATAACTCAGGCATCAGTTCAGATGAGGTGACATCATAATTGCCAAAAACGAAATATGGATTCAAGCATGAAATGTAATTCATATTTTTCCTCAAGTGTTTATTCTCTAAACAAAAGACTTAAAAACAGGCAGCCATTAATTTTTCTCTTCGCGTTTGTCTTTATTTACACATTTGGAGCACATGTTTAAGTTGGTGTAGTTTCAGGCCAGATATAATTTTATTATTTCAAAGTATAAAAAGCAAAATGCAACCCACACAGGAAAAACTCTCAGTTGTTAATTCACATATGGACTTCCCGAGAGTGTGTGGCTGGTCACTTGGGGCTGATGTTTGCATGGGCCTCCGCCAGCACCCCACGTAATTGCTCTGCCTTGCTTAAAATCATTCAAAAAAGAAACTATATAAAGGAAACAATGCTTTGGGATGAGGATAATGCCTAATACATTCAAACTGAAGTTTACTTTTTTTTTGCTCTGCCTGAGATTCACACATGATGCAAGCCTTCTAACAATTAAAAGTTATCTGTGTCTTTCTTTGGCCATGTATTTGCTAGTAATGCAATGTATCAAAATAGTTATAGTGAAGTCATGAATTGCATGTAGGAGATAACATGTTGATTCTCACTAAAAATACAAAAATGGAAGAGCAGTTTTACCTTAAGTTTCCCTAGCAAGTTCTCCATGTTCATAATCACTAGGCATAGAACACATGAAAACCATCTCAGTGTGCATATGTAGGCAGGTATTTTAGCAAGAAAGCAAATATCTGATAAAATGAACACATTTAAATAGCAACTTAAAGTGTGTGCCACATACTCTGATTACCCTGAATATAAAGAATATTTAAAACTTACGTAATTTTTTTTCTGCAAGGGCTCAAAGCTACATATGCCTACATTGCTGCAATTGTATGTATTACTTATTGAATTTTCTAATGTAACTTAAACATTGATTTTGGGAGTTTATAAGTTACACAAGTAGGAAAAACAAAAGAAAATTTTATTTTTGAAGTACATGTTTTCAAGTGTATGTACAAGTCCACTTATATTTAGGCCATATTGTGCATTAGAGTAAGCATACTCTTAAACAAAGAAATTGAGTGCATAAACAATCATAGCCCAAGGTTTCCCATTATTATGTGAACCTATTGTTTTGTTTTCCATATACTTCCCAAATTTGCTTCTGCTATTTCCTCCTATTGAAATGATTTTTTTCTTGCTCTTTTCTGAATATCCAAATGTAGTTCAACTCAAATGCCACCTTCTCTAATACTTACTCATCTACCACTGTGGTACTTAATCTCTTCTTTAAATGTCAAGAACTTTCACCCCTATTCTTTTAAGGCTACTTGCAACACTGTTTCTTGTGTTACTGTATTTTCATCCTTAGAAGACCAATCCTTGGAGGCAGGATCTCAATCATTCAGCAGAGAGCCCTTGATCTAATAGATAAAAGTAAATATTTGTTAAAATATTGAGTTAATGTATAAGGATTTAGAAAAATCCCCGAAGAAATCCAAAAGCCAGCTCTAGAACGTGAATATCTCTAGAAATGTGAAGAGTACTAAGTTGCCTCTTCCTAAATTGTAATATTCAAATAGTCCTATTTTTAAAATAAACTGAATACAAAAACCTTAGGAATTGAGGGGAATTAGATCGGAGTGGGGTTCTAATTATATGAATTACAAATCTATGCCCAATACATGACCAATGTTGAAGACAATGATTACTTTTACAGATTTTAATGGAAGTATGTCCTAAACATTCATCATTAAAAAGCACAAATAATGAACTTATCGAAGAATAAATGTTGAGAAACAAATGAATTGCATATAACAGAAGTACCATTATAAGACTAGGAGAAGAAGTGAATATGAAATACAACAAATAGATGTAATCCTAAAATATCTTATGGCTGATGTATCTCTGTGACTGATTGCTAGCTCATGCATTGTTTCATTCCACAATTTTTTATCGAGTACCTATTATAAATCTGGCACCCTTCTAGTTGCTGAGAAGACAGTGATAAACACAAATTCCCTATACACAGCAAACACATATGTAATCAATCAGGTGGCTATAAATACTAAAAAGATAAATACAAGAATTATGAAAGTGCAATGATGTGGTTTGTCTGTGACCCCACCCAAATCTCATCTTGAATTGTAGCTCCCATAATTCCCACGTGTTGTGGGAGGGACCAGGTGGAAGATAATTAAATGATGGGGGCAGCTTTCTCCACATTGTTCTTGTGGCAGTAAGTCTCACGAGATCTGGTGGTTTTATAAGGGGTTTCCCCTTTTGCTTGGCTCTCATTCTGTCTTGCCTGCCATGCCATTAAGATGTGGCTTTTGCCTTCTGCCATGATTGTGAGGCCTCCCAGACATGTGGAACTGTGAGTCCATTAAACCTTTTTTGTCTTTATAAATCACCCAGTCTTGGGTATGTCTTAATTAGCAGCATGAGAACAGACTATTATATGTGGTATGAAATTTTATATACAGCTATCAGGAAAGACCTCTATGATATGATATTATTTGAGCTGAGCCTTGAAGGAAAGAATGGTGGGAGTCATATGAATATCCAAAGAAGAGCTCTTCACACCTGACTAGGGGAATAGCAAGTGCAAATGCCCTGAGGCAGGAATGTTATTAGGATGTTTGAGCAAAAGAGTAAGGAGGTCATTAGAGTAAACAAGGAGACAATGGCAGGGGGCACAGTGAAGAAGTGAGGTGAGCAAATCATGTAGGGCCTTGAAAGCTCTGGTTAAGATTCAAGATTTTATTCTGAGTGTGATGGAAAGCTATTGGGATCTGACCAGTGGACATATGTGATTTGGCTCTAGAATTAAAAGGATCACTCTGGCTTCTGTGTGAAGAACAGCTTAGGCTAGGGGTGGTGATAATGTGTAAGGATGAAGCATAGAGGCCACTGAAGCTGGTATGGCAATAATCCAGGCAAGAGGGGCAGGTGCCTTGTGTTAGGGCGGCAGCTGTGGAGGTGGTGAGAAGTGGCTGGATTCTGGTATATTTTAAGTTACAGTGAAGGTCAAATTATTATATAAGACTTTACTAAGTAAGATTCCGCCAGATGTAAAGAGCATCTTTTTTGAGAGGACTTCATTATATCATATTTATAATGGTAATTATTCTCACAGTTACTCTCTAGGGAGCTCATCTGTTAGGATTAACCCCATCTCTCAGAGAGGCCTGGGTGACATGCTTTGTGTCACAAGTCAAGACAGATCCCAGAGCTCCAAAGCTACTGTTCCTTCTACTAAATTTCACATTTTGTTCTCAGTTTTCTTCTGCATATTCAAGAGGAGTTTTGATTTAAAATATGTAAAGTATTTTTAGCATGAGGAAAAATTCTGAATATTGACTTAAATGGTTAGCTTCATAAAAAATTGTTAGCATCTTATTTTCAAAAGATTAGTGTAGTGATTTTAGCAGTGTTTTGCATTTTTTTAGGCTGAACACAAGCCTGCAATAATTCATTTTTGAACAATTTTAACAAGCACATTCTATGGGGAAAATATATCGTATTAGTGATATTTTCTGTGTTGCCTTGTTTTTAAATATGTGTGTTTAAAGTATAAATATTATTAAAAGCATCCTCAAAGATATCATTTAACAAACTATTTCCAGGAGAAAAAGTCTAACTTTATTGTTAGTCCTGACCATTCACATATTTGTTTATTCTGAATCATTAACCAATGACCTATTTTTTAAATTCTGAAACATTTTTCAGTTACTACGCATTTACAGCACTCTAAAACACTAACCAATCAGCTAACAGGTTTTATTGTAATGATTTTATTGTGCTAGAGAATACTTTTTTGTTATAATATTTGAGTTCTAACCTATTCGTTTCTTCTTGTTCTTAAATAAGAATTTAAGGGATTCTTGGAGATTCTTAGCTGCTTTTATATTTAGAATGCTAGAACATGATGCAAATACCCTCACTTTAATCAGGAAATATGGACACTGACATTAAAAAGTCTTCCCCCTCACATACTTGTGAGTCATTTTTCTTCTACAAGATTCTTTTCTGCATATTTCCACTAGACCCACATCTCACTCAAATAGACTCTCAGCCTCTTGAGTCAGGCATTCATTTATTTCTTTTCCCTACACCCTTCCTCTGGAAACGCAAAGAGAATTTAATGCATTGTGTATTTATTGACAGCCCCTAAAATGCATGATATTCTGGCTAAGTGGTACAAAGAATAACAGAGAATTGAAAACAATCCTTACTTTCTGAGGACCTAACTCCTAAATAATCATTTAAGCTAAATAAGAAAGGGAAAACCTGCCACTAGTCTTGAGAGGTTAAATAATTGATAATCTGGTGACTCCCACAAATTGCTTATTCTCTAAGAAAAAAAAAAAAAAAGGAAAACATTTTTTTCAGGTATCCAAAGGGAATTCTTTAACCTTTTCTTTGTTCCATCAAAGATGAGTTCTGTCGTCTCTTTCAAGGTATTTTCTCTTAGATCCTTCTTTTCATTTCAGTCCTCAGTGTTGTGCTAATCCTTGATCATAGGGGAATTTGCAGATGTAAGTATGGGAGATAGAAGAGTATAAGAAACAGAATTAAGGATTTATTAAAATACAGAAAGGAACAGTCTCTGTTTAAGTATGGATAGTCACCAAGAGCAATCAAGATGGCACTGCATATTTACTGGGAGTCGTCTCATTGGTTATATGCTAGGTTTCCTTCCAATGAAAGAGGAAAAAGTGACTTTTTTTTTTTCTAAGAAGATGCTATAATAGATGCATGTAGATTTGCTAAAAGTAGAATAGAGTAATTTATCCTGTCAGAGTTATTGATGCTCAAGTCTGTCTTTTTGGAAATTGCATTCGTTGAAAGTCAGGCATGCTTAAACCCTGATTGCAAATTTTAGATGTTTTCAAAAGATTATGTAAGAGCAGAAATTGAAGTGTATCATCTTCTGTCTTCTATTTAGTGTTGTTCTGTTCTACTTCCAATGAGTATCGTAAATATGATGACAGAGTATAATGAAATGGTTATTTGGTTGTTTTGTTAGGTTCCAAAGTTCAGAATTTTCTAATCCCATTAACAATAATAAAAAAAATACTCTGCCACTCAAAACCACAAATATCTCAAATATTTAAGTTTACTAAGCTTACAATTAGCACAAGAAATCTTTTCTCATAGAGCTTCAAGACCACAACCAAATAATTCTTCTTGAAATTATAGATAAAAGTCTAGTAACATAGTATAAAAATAACTTTTTAAATAATATACAAATAATAAATTTTATTTATGGTGTTAATTTTATGAGCAAACTATTTTAAAATATTGCTACATTATGTATAATAAAAATTGTGTACTGTGCATAACAAAAAATAAATATTGATGGTTTTGCATAATAAACATTGTTAAAGGAATGATTTTTGTTACCTGAAATTATAAGATTTAAATTTGTATAGCAAGTTTCACTCAGTCACTGTTTGCTGCCATAGAATTTATAAGAGAACGTACAAAATATACTAAAAAGGAAAGAAAATCTGTTGTTTTTCTGTCCAATAAATCTTTCTTCCAGATATATAAATGGCTGTTGATTCTATTGCCATTCCATGAAATGTGGAAGTCAATGAAGAAATAAGACCTGCCAAATAAAAGGGCACATCCCCTGTTTATAATGAGCAATGGATACCTATTTAGAGAATGAAGAAACAACAGAAACAGGCAGAGCTGATTTGTGTTCTATTCTCTGTATACAATTTGACATGCCTATTTATCACACTTCAATAAAAGTGAGCTGAACACTTTAGAGATACTGCAACCCGTGAAGAACAGAAATGTAGAGTTGAGCAGCATCAATTCCCAAAAGTTGCTTACACATTGTTCTAATTTCCTTTCATAGAGAATTTATATACGATATTTAAGGTTTCAACAAACCCTTTATCTAGAAGCAAGTAAAATTTAACAAATTGTTAATGTATACTTACACATTTGCTAAGCAATCTATAAATAAATCCATGGGTTTTTAAAAGTCAGAAATTCTCGCAAGCAATACCATTTGAGTTCTCATTTAAACAAAAAAAAATGAAACTATACTTCAAAATTATTTTCATTTTTAAATATCTATAGTTTTTGTAAAGCAGAGCTAAATGTGTTTCTGAATATATTATGGATGAGATATATTATGAATATTCTACTTGTTAAACCACCAAGACAAATGTTATACTTTTGCTCTACAAAATTTGAATTTATAAACATAATTTACACTCTAGCAAAGCAAATTTGATTTCTCTTTGAAGGAAGAAGACATGTAAATGGTGAGAAATTAGAAAAAAGGATGCTAATTGGATGGCAGCAATGATTCACCATTTTGTTTTAATTGTAAGGCCAAAATAAAAAGGTTGATTTTTATATGTTAGGCATGTTCTGTTGTTTATTAAAGAAGAATCAGCACTCTTGATATTTATAGTAAATGTGCATGTCCAGCCTTGACCTAAAGTTACGCTACAAATAAAACTGTAATTGTTACTTTAATGTAGGTCCTATCAAAACCATCATTTATTCACATTTGAATAGATTTTTAAAAACTGCTCTTCAATCTTAATAATTTCTGCTGTTAGCACATTATTAACAAAATAACATGTTTTCCTCCAGTGGGCTCAGTGTGTATTACAGGTCACAGTGTTTAGAATGATGACAATGACAGGAAATCTATTGGGATGTTCTAAGCAAAGCACACGACAATGCAAGACAAAAAGATCTCCAGAAACTTGGTTGGAGTTTGAAAGAACTTCCTTGTTTGGGGAAGTCTGAAATAGTCTTAGAGTTTTGTTTGATGATAACAATGAATCTTAAAAGGGAGCAGGAAGGGAGGTGTTGAAACTGCTAAATTCTCTGTCAAAGAATTTTACCAATACTGTTTCCTTGCTCTTTAGCAAATTCTGTTGAGGGGATTACCCTGTTCATACCTGACATTCACAACAGAAATTCCTCTGCTTGTATTGGAAATTTACTAGGTATCAGATGGATTAAAGGAGCTACTGAAAGTGTTAGAAGGCACCAAGTAGTCAAGAAATAATTTTTTCAGTTTCCACTTATGCCCATATATTTTATCCCTTTAGAATATCTGTTAGAGAAAATTTACAAAAGACTAGCTAAATGAATAAATTAATAATAGAGGGAAAGGCAGAAGTCAAGATGCGAATTTTTACTGTTTTCTGGGGCAGATTACTAAAAAGAAAATGGAAACTAGAAGACAGTATACTAGAGAAATCACCAATCGTGTGTTTATAGGATGAGCAAACAAAAATGAAATTTATACACCATACACAAACCACTTGAACCAAAAGACGTTACTATGAGAACATTTACAAAAGTCTAACTTGGAACTTTGCTTTATATATTTCAGTTCTTTGATTAGAATCTTTGTTCAAGTTCAGTGGCATGTATAATGCTGAGGTCAATAGTGTTTTTTCTTCCAGGTCTCATTTTCAAGAAATGAAACTTTCTTTCGTACTTTCCTACACAAGCAAGATGATTTACTGATGCTCTGACAATTATGCACAGAGCTCATTGTTCTCTGAAATGTATACACCAAATTTTTCCTGTTAGATTCATCTAAAGACTAGTACATTGTGCTCTCATGGAGCCAAAGAAAGGAGGAGAAATTTTATTCCTGCCAGGTATTGGGAGTTCTATTCAACCTAACCTACCTGAGAAATAAGTGTAACTAGATTTGGGGTGACTCTGGGATCATATCACTAAACAATGTAAGTCATATCATGTACATGGTCTTTATGATAAACCATTTCCAAGAATACCTTTAAATATTGTGAAATGAGAGTATGATAATGAATCTGCCTGTGAAAATCATTATTTTAAATTTGGATATCCTCCTTGTTTTTATATAAATTTATGATTATTACTTATAAGTTAGTTGATACTTAAAAGTTTTCCAAGAAGACTTTTATCTAAAATTTTTGAAAGATATTTTATATTTTCCAAAGCATCAATTTGCAAATAGCATAATTCTAGTAAGAAACCTGATTGATTTTCTCTTCTTCTTACAAGGATTTAACAAACGACAGCTCTATTGACATTTCTTATGATTTAGGATTCATTAACACTTTTTTCCCCCAAAAAGCTTCTCCAAATAATTAATATATACCTAAAAAACAATAGATAGAGTCCATCCTATACTTAACAAAAATTCAAATAAGTACACTTTCATCACTTTAAATTTTTGCATGTTGTTCTTGCTTACCTACAAACTCACTGAAATTTTACAGCCAAGGACATGTTTTACTTTCTCTTGCAATTAGCAAAGGTCTACTCTGATAATTATTCCAACACAACAGTTCCTTTAAATTCAAAGTATTTATTTGGTTGATTCCAATTTCCACAATAAATATAAGATTCTGGAGTTAAAGTGTGTCATATGTACTTCTCTTTCACTCAGATATATATAAAATATGAAACAAGTGTTGTTTATTTGTAATTGGACCTATTCCGTTTTGAGTGTAACTTCCTTGACTCAATTTTATATCCACTGTGGGTATGGTTAAGAAAAAAATAAATTTGGTTTTTAGTTCCTAAGTCAGTTGCATGAATGTATATTACACATGTCACAAACCACTGCCCTTGCCACCCAGGACACTTTCCATTTTCATTTTTCTAGTGTTGAGATACGACTTATGAGAGCCTACCAAGAAGTCAAGTAATTCTACTTATGTAGCACAGTTTAGGTCTTTTAATTACTCTCAAATCATCAAAATACATCCTTTAATGTGCAATATAATACATCATTTAAAAAAGCATGTTCTTATGTTCCCCTTTGTTGCTTATTCGCTTATTCATCTTAAAATAAACAGAAATAAATATCTGCTTAAGCTTATTTTACATTTAACCATTCTCAGCTAATCACTTTTAACACGTAATTTTTAAAAATCACTTAAGGATCAAGCAATTCATTCCTAATAGTTAACTGTAACTTAAGCAACTAATTCTTTTTTAAAAATCAAAACAAAAATTTTAAACTCAAACTCAGTGTTTCTAAGCAGGGACACTACGTATAACCTCAATTTGCTACTGTCAAGGTCAATATTGGGATCAGTGAGTTCCCATTCTATGATACAGTTGGAAGATAAAGACCCATTCCTTCCAGGGGCAGCATTGTCCAGAGCTTTAAGCACAAGTGGGTCAAGTTGCACAGTGAACTCTCTAATTAATGACTGTTGCATTTAGTGTGCCCGACACCTCATAAATATACACTACCCAAATAGGATATACATTCCTCCCACCCAAAAAAAACTTACACTAAAATTATCTTATTACGTGTTCCCATTGCATTTCCAGAAGTATGCAGCAAGAATGGACTTTTACAATCTTCTAATAATTTTTTTGTTTGTTTTGTTTTGTTTTGTTTTTATAAAGATTGTTTTTCTTCATGTTTACTTGATAGTCTGGAAAATCTATATTCCAGGAAATAATGATTTTCTGCCTAAATGTTAAATGTCTAAATAGCCAGAGATCATTTTCAAATAGTAAGCAGTGGGATAAATAATTGTACTCTGCAAGCATGTGTTTACATGGTCAGAAATATACGATTAATAATCTTTGTCTTTGGGGTTTTATGTGAGTATTGCATAAGTGTATCTGAACTGAGCTACTCTTCTGGAATAACCATACAATGCTTTATTGTTTTCTTTTCCCATGTTTCTGTGTATATGTTACTGTTTCAGTTTCATTTGTCAGCAAAAGTCTGTTTACCAGGCTTCCTGTTATTAATTAAGGGAAACAGGTTTTCTTGAAATATACAAGAGACTCTTTAAACTCTTGTCCAGATACTTCAAGACAAGATATTGATGATTCCGTCAATGTTTGCACAAATCTGGAAAATGAATTTAAATACATTGTTGCTTCACATAACCTACAACTTCTTATCTCCCACAAGAGTGGGAAGTGGGAGAGGGGAGACAAGTAATAAGAAACAAATCACAGTAGCTTCTGTCCCTGTTACTAGATACTGAGATAACAGAGGGTTACTTTCTTCCTTTGCCACAAGGATTAACTAGCAGATCACAATGTGGATTCTGAAATCTAATGGCCCACAAAAATAAGTTGCATAGATCGACTCAAATTGTAAAGTGCTCAAAGACAATGAGATGTATTCTAATGTAAATATACTCATAAAGAGACAAAAATACTGACCTGATTATTGGTGTATTACAAAGCTTTTCATATAGAAACATCTGGTCAGTCCCTCTAGCTCTCTCTCTTTGAAATGGGAAGAAATATACTCGCATGCATTAAAATCATAAAGGAACCAAAACATCTGGAAGTTTTAGAAGAAAAGCAAAATAGTTATGGGGGAAATTCAGATTAAAAAATGCAGATGTTTAATTGGGCTGTCAGTTTTGTTACAAGGAAATAAGAGCAGAAATAACCAGAAGCCACTGGTGGAAAATTAAAATAGTTTCATGAGCCCTTGCCAAGCTAAAAGCAATGAAATCGGTAACACAATATGGACAGGGGCTTTCTAAACTGAGATCTGAAAATGTTACCATGTGCAATTTTGTAAATTAGCCATTTCCAAAAAGTCTTTT
Source organism: Macaca mulatta (assembly GCF_049350105.2). Taxonomy (NCBI): domain Eukaryota; kingdom Metazoa; phylum Chordata; class Mammalia; order Primates; family Cercopithecidae; genus Macaca; species Macaca mulatta. Next base: position 56,551,866 of record NC_133406.1, on the reverse strand, counting down.
TCATTAAAGCACAATAAAAGTTTTTCAGACTCTCCCTTCTCTCTTTGGTCATTAACATTGGGCAGTTATTCGGGGTTTGGCTTTCATCAATGACAAGCTCTTCCCCACACCCTCCTCACCCCGTTTCTAAGACCTTCTAATACTGCTGAGTGGCCAGAAATTACAGATGCAAGAAAAGCTGACAAATGACTGCCAGGCCCCTCCCCCAGTGCCTAGACAGTCAAAGCCCCTGCCAGAACATGCCTGAAAGCAGCGCTCCTAGAGACAAAGACACAAAGATTCCATTTTCTCAGTGAAAATAGATTTCATGTGTAAAACACTAGTGAGAAAAATTGAAAGCTGACACATATGTGCAATTTCAGAGAGGCAGGGCTGAATAATTCAAGATTGAAATTGCATTTGATTGCATCAAAGCCTAACAAATGTTGTTTAACCTAAAAGTCTTTTCAGTCTGTAAAAAGACATTCAGTGGCAAGATATTTTAAATTTTTTTAAGCACATGGCTAAAAAGGAAAAGGAATCTTGAGCTCAGTAGAGAGATGTTGATTATATACTACTGTTGGATTAGGAATTAACACTGGCTCACATCACAGGTTCTACAAAATAAGGGGGAAAAGTTTTTTTTTAAAAAAAATCCATTAAATCAAAGGGTTCTGAAAGATAATATTAAATCCTTATGAGTATGTTTCCTATAAAAAGAATCCCCTCCCAGCAGCCCCAGGGTATCATTACTGGAGAGGCAGCGAGTGGTTTATTAGAGATTCAAACCTTGGCATCTGAGCCTTGCCAAGCATGCAAGTTTTAGCTTGTGTGCCCAGGGCCTTGGCTTCTGCAGTCCCTTCTTCTGGCATCTAACAGTGAAGGCCGTCTGCTTGGCCTCCACACCACACCAGGCAGTGCATAGGTATAAAGCCTAGGACTGGGAGACAAAGAAAATTTGTCATTTACTAAGGATGGTTACGCTTTTCTTCCTGCCCGCTTACATATTCACCCAAATCCATTCAGTATCATTTTGTTCTTAACACATAGGCTCAATACTTACAGAAAACTTGGCTTAATATGTTTTAGAAAGTGTTAGACCCTTAACAGGTGAAAGTATAATTAATAGTAGCTGTCAGGAGTAGTAGACCAAGAAATTGCACTGGGGACATTTTAATTAAAAAGAAAGTTTTACAACAAATTTTTAAAAAATTGACAACACACTTTGTTCTCTCTCATCCCCTTCCAAGCTCCTGAATTTCTTAAGTTTATTTGGTCAATAGGAGGATCAGACAGAGAAAAGAGACTGAGAAATTACTTTATAATCTAATGAGAGATAATTGAAAGGAAATTGAAAGGAAAGAGAATATTAGGTAAATCCTATGTCTGTTAAATGTTTTATACAAACTCTTTAAGTCTCAGAGCAACATTCATGTCAGGATACATTTTCAGTATCATTTCTAATCTAAGAAAAATACTGTGGAGTATTTAAACAAGGTAGTTAAAATATTTATTAATAAAATTAATATTTCATTTGAGATATTAAAATAATGTGAGTATTCATCTATTTGTTTATCAAATGGGAGCACTGGTTTGGGAATTTGGACTTTTTAGCCCTATTCAGCTACTCTGAAATCTCAGTGAGTTTTAGAGCCTTAGTTTACCTATCTATAATATGAAGAATTTTGCCAACTGAAGAAAATGGGCACTAAATCTACAAAGCCAGCACTGACTACAAAACGCTAATATGTCGAGTTGAAGGGAGTGTGCAAAACTTTTGTTGTCTTTTAAAACTTTCAAGCTTGATATGCAGAACAGTTCAGTGTATTAATAAGGACAGGAAGTCCCTGGTGAATACAGTAAAATAAATCAGTCCAAAGGTTCCAAAGCTATGTAGTCACTACACCAAAGACCAGTTGATTTGTGTATTTGTTCACTTTTCAGAATGTTTCACATGCTATAAAATTAAATCTGATACTCTGTGACTTTTAATTTATTAAAGTATATCTGCTTTATTTATATTTGTTTATATGATTGATTGATATTAACTCACCCTTCCTTTGTTAGTCATTTAACTACTAAGTATATGTACACAGAATAGCTGAGTGAGCCAGTGTGAACCAGAGTGACCCAAAAATCCAGCCAGAAAAAGCAGGCAAGATTATGCCCTTTCCCAGTCTGCCAAGCCCACTGCCTCTGCCTTGGAAGGCAAGAACAGCAGTGGATGACATGTAAAGCTTTTCAATATACTTCCTTGCAGTTTCAGCCAACAGGGTCATTCACACCTCTTTAGTTGTGCTTCCTAAGCAGTCTCTAGAGCTTTGAATATAGAATACCATGGGAAGAAAACATATTGTAATATAGAACATGTTCAAGAAAATATTGATAGTGCTTTGAAATGTAAGTAATAGAAATTCATTCCTGCAGAGAGAATATGTAATGACTAACCTAAGAAGGTCATCAAACTTATAAATTCTAAGCAGTCTCTTACAGTATTTTTTTAAAACAAAATATCAGGATTCTATACTTCAATATTGAAAAGAAAAGAAACAGATTTGTTTATCTTTATTTAGCACAATTGAAGGGGGAAAATCACACTTCTTAATCATGTTTAATATTTTCTTATTTGAAAATTTATTATCATAGACTAGAAGAACGTTGTTAACATAAAATAATAATATTATTATTAGGTAGATAAAGTCTCTTTAGAGATACTGGATGATTTAAAAGCAAGTATATTTATATAAGATGTTTGAGAATAAAATCTTAGATTTTCTTAACAATTATGCTAATATTTAATGTAATATTTTAAAGCATTTCTTTGCATGGAATATGCATTGAGAGAAAATGTAGACCTTATATTCAATTAGTATACCAGAAATATCCAAAACCAGTTTATCTTTTCACTAATCTCTGGTTGCTATTTGACAAAGCTTATTTATAGAGGAAAAAAAAAAAATGTTTTCTGCGACCAAATTAGTAGCCCTAGAAAGGAGAAAATTTAGAATGTGAAAAGTTGGCAGATCCCTATGGATTGTTGAACTGGAAAACATCCCCATAAGAGGATAAAAATAAATTTCAGCTAATTTGCTCAGCATGGCCTGAGTTTCACATAATATCTTTTTGTTTTGTTTTGTACAGAGATCCTGGCAACATTACCAACAATCAATGATGGAAACCGAAGGCAGATTGATTTAAATCTTCAATGACAGTTGTACAGAAGTTGAAGAAACATGTCATGTTTCCAAAGAAAAGTGAGTAGCTTGGTTGGTGGTACCCTAAAATTAGGGCATCATTAAGGTACGTCATTTCTTTTAGTTCAATCGAAGTGCTTTGCTGTTTCAATTGTGGAGAATTTCTTCTTCTTTTTTTCAATCTCTCTCTCTTCCTCTTCTTCCTCTCATTAGTAGATGTCTTTTATAATTGATGTCATTTACTGTCCTTTCATCAAATGTATGCCACATCACTTAGGCGAACCAGCAGACAGGGCACCAAAATACACATTAGAGGAGACTGGCTTCCATGAGACGCTTCAACTGTCTCATCGGGGCACTTGTAATAAGCATCTTGGTGCCACTGAATGCAATGCTGTATTCAAATAATAGCTTTCATCTTCACTCTTTTTAAATATAAAAGTAAACCTTGAAGCCCTTTGAAGGACCTAACCAAACAACATACCTATGAAAATAGATCAGTAAGGCTTTGAGAAACATTCTTAAGTAAAATCTGTAAAGCATCTTTGCATTTTTTTTCAAGAAAGACCTCCAGGTAAATGATGGCTTTTAATAAGACATATGACAATCACAATTACAAGAATCATTAATGTGTGTCCTGTGTGCTATTTTATGTTCCCAGCAGGATATATCTTTTCTCATCTAGGGTTTCCAGGGCTGTCTACTGTTCTCTATGTGTAAAACGTATTTAAGTGTTCCCCCAATGCTGCAATAATGTTGAAACAAAACAAAACAAAAACGAAAAAACCTTTGTCAAGTGGTCAGACAGACTGGAACTAGAGGATTATAGGTAAGAGAGATAAAATGAAGGGTTGAAAGCTATAATTTCTATTTATGTGGTGGCAACCAAATCAGCTGTTGGAGTCAGGCAATTTAAAGATGTGGCTACTGGAGCTCAGAGTCTGGGAAGAAGACACTTCTGCGTCTGACAGTGAATCAGGCTCCCAGTTTTGAAGATGTACTGTAGGTGATTCCTCGCTGAATCCATTTCCCACTTAGTTTCTATTCTCCGACCCATTGCTGTGTCTCCACACTTTCCACTTGATTTTATCTCTTTGACAATTCTATATTTTACTTTCCTTCCTCTCATTCCCCTTTTCCCAGTTTTTTTTTTTTTTTTTAACCTGTAGTTTCTTGGCCTCTGACTACTGTTCCACGCTGGATGTCCCCAGAAAACAGAGTATGTTTAGAAAGGAGACAGTGCATCTCAGAAGTCCCCTGTCCACTAGTTCATGTTTGAAGGTGTTGTGCTCTATGGGTATCAGAAACATTTGTAGATGAAATAATTTGAGGCATGAATTTTGATAGAAGCAGGATCACCAATGAAATGATAAATGTAGGTACCTGTTTACCTTGCATAATATTCACTATGATCTTGAGAATTTCAATGTGTAATTTGTCTTTACTCTTATTTTTCATTAGAATTAACAGAATCTCAGAGCTGGTAGAAAGTATAGAAACTGTATATACAACTCTCATATTCAGATGAAGAAAATGACGCACAGAAAATCAACTGTCCTAAGCCATTCAGCTTGTCTATAAGTGCTGTTGGCTTAATTATAGTTTTGCATATATTTAGGCGAAGGAAATACTTTCTCAGAAACTGGTTAGAACTGTTTGAGAAGAAATATAATCATCAAAATATATCCACAGTAAAATGTAACCATCCATCATTCAACATAGGCAAGAATATGTATTGAATTGCCTGAGTGTATTATTCATATAGCAAAACTTACTTGAATTGCTAATAACTCTCCTGATCTCTGTATATGTATAAAATATATAAACCCAACCAAATTCTGTACATAAATAAATATTATTTTTGGATACCAGTACAATCCCTATTTCACTTTTGTGTATTCCAGTTAATTATTACTCACAGTTCTATAGTTTTAACCAGAACAAAGGGATTATCCAGAAGAAAAGAAGGTAAGCTATTTCATCAGTTTTGTTGGAAATCAGAAGTTTTTTTTTTTTCTATTATTAGCTTTGCATTCTTAAACAAGAAAAAAGAAGGAAAAAAACTCTCATCTTCTCATTCATAAGAATTCCCATAAAAATTGTCAGTGGTGAGGTGGGGAGGAAATGCATTACCAATAAACAGCTATATCCTACTATTGGGGACACTCAGTTTTATTCTACAGAAAATATAGTTTGTTCTTGAAGATGTAATAGACATAATATTTTTAAAACCAACATATTAAATATGCCAGTAAATATTTTTGTTAAACAAGGCTTTTAAAATTTAAATTACACCCCTAAACTGGCTTTCTAGTTTTTCTAGAGAAATAAAGCAATTTTAAAGGAAATAGCCACTCAGATTAGTATTTCAAATATCATACAAAGTGTATGTGGTGATATTACTGAAAATGAGGATTTTTGAAAACTAAAAAAGCAAAAAGTCATTGCTCTGAAAGCCTTCAAGACTGCCTTAAGGTTAACAATGCAAGTCTTAGATGTATTTAGGTAATCATAATTTAATTAGCTTTCTAATTCTAAACATATTTTGACTCAAATGTTTAAAATATGGTCATCTATTCAGTTAAAGATGAACATTTTGATGAAATAGCAATACTTAAAGGGTTCTCCATTTCCACAATTAAGTGCTACCTATTATTTATTCAGAGCATATGTTTCAGTCTCAAAACACTGAAGACACATCTCAGTGAAATAAAAATAATCTTTTTTTTTTTCTTTTTAAGAAATCAGAATATGTGGCAGTCGGCAGGCTTAATTTGTATTTTATGGGCTCCAAATTCAGATGAATATTATCAAGATCTGAATTGTCTCAATGGCTGTCATAATTCAAATAATAATGTCAAAAATATAAACTAGTATCATATAATTAATTTGTATATATGGAAAATTGAATTCTCTTAGCCAAAGAAAGTAGAGGGAAATCATCACAAAGGAGAGCGAACATGACTATTTTTTCCTGTTGTTTCTATAGACTTCTCTGTAACAATTGATATGAAAATATCATCAGAATTTGTAGGTGTGCAGTATCTGTGGTATTAATAAAGGTATCTATAATCAAATATAGCAGAAATAATTAGGCTTCACGCCAACTGCCTTTCCTAGAATCTTCAGGGACAGGAAGTGCAGCTGTGTATCACCTGCCCATATTCTACAAATAGCACTGAAGGATATAACTCAATGAAACTTGAAACCAGATTGCACAAAAATACATTATTCCCAATTTTTTATTTTTTATATTTCTAGATAAATTATAAATTCACAGCAACATTTGTCTATTGTTATCTTTATGTTGCAAATTATACTAAATTTTGAGTGACATCTTTAGACAAGGAAGCCTAGAAACATCCTTTGGCTAAAAAATAAAAACATCATAATGTACACTAGAGAAAACATTTCTAGAAAATATACCTTTCATTGTGCCTTTAAAAACTAAAAGGCACAATGGAAGGTATATTTTGATCAACAGCTTATATTGTTTAGAAATTTGACTGTGATTTAGTATTTTGTCAACTAATTTTCAATCACAAGAAAATTTAGAAAGTCATGAAATAGAAATAAAAGTCTTATTAGGAATAGTAATTATATAGATAGTGAAATGACTAATTTTTATAAGGAGTAGTAATTTCATAATGTAATAACTTCCTTTTCAGAAAAAGAAAGTGATTAACAAAGCTAAACATTCACACAAGGCAATGTACCACATAATTCAAAATGCCAGTGCAAAAATATTAGTTAATAAATAAAGATTCAATGCTGGTCTGTAATAATTAGTCATAGTTTCTGCACTTAGAAGGAAAGCTGTCCCTGGGAGTTGAGAATTAGAGTGGAAACAGAGATTTTGAGTATAAGAAAAGTGAATTTCATTCATGTTGCAGGGTTATACTGCTATGATGGAAGGCTTTCATTTTTCAAGTAGGAAACATGGAAATTACAGTAACTATGGCCAATTTATATTGGCCTAGAGAACACTATTTTTCTCTGGGCTTGAATTTCTCAACAGGTGCCACTATTGATATTTTGGACCAGATAATTCTTTGTCCTGAGGAAATTTGCTGTGCATTTGAGGATTTTTATCAGGATTATTGACCTCTCCCCACTAGATGCCAATAGTACCCCCTCCCACTATGGTGATATCCATATATTCCCAAATGTTCCCTAGAGAACAAAATCTGCTTAGACTATTTGTCTAGGCAAGTTTGCTTTCTTCATTTAACTTTATGCAAAATGAGTTTGATTGGTCCTTTGAATTAACATTAATAGGAATGTTGCACAGGGAAAGTTTATGTAGTAAGTTAAGAAGAGCTCTACAATGCAAACATTTCTGCAGGATATAAAAATAAGAATATCAATAGTATATTCATCTCTTGAAATATTTGCTATACAACACATGTTGAATGTTGAAAGATGTTGAATGTAGGCTCATATTTTGTGCATTATTTGAAAATTTGCAATGTAAATAAGGTAAATAGATGCAAAATGTTTGCCTTTGGGCATGAAAAAGTTTTCTTGTGTGTTATAAATACGGTAATAGGTTTTTAGAGGTAACTTTCTTTGGCAGTGAACAAAACAAGACCCTACTATGATGATTCTACCTGGAGCTGATTTTAACCGAAGAGTAGCCTCCACTGTGCCTTTCCATAAATGTTGGTTTTGTCCATGTATTAAAGCACGGATTTCTTGGGAGATGACAAATATTGAGAGTGAAAGATAAAACCTGAAAAGAACCTGGGAAATCATCATTAAATTGAGCTGATAATCATGTTTAAATATGGACTGTCAACTTTTTTTTAACTAATGATGGGATGGTAGAGAAGCTATTAACTTAATACACCTCTGTGTGTGTGTGTGTGCGCGCGCGCGTGTTTGTTTTGGTGGAAATAAATAAGAAAGGGAAAAATAACAGTTACATGGAATATAGTTACATGGAAGCTTAGGAGGCAAGTCAATAAAAGAGAAATATTAGAGTAGTATGAAACCTTAAGCTTTACACAATAAAAAAAAATATATTATATGGAATTGATCCATTATTGTTTTAAAAATGGTGAAAGTTGTTAAACCAGTAACTTTTAGCTTAGCTCATCTGTAAAAAGAAAAAAGCTACATGCACTATTCATGATTTATTAAATGTTGAAGATTTCCCTTCAGTATAAATTTATAACTATCTAATGAGTGTGTGTGTTTGCGTATATAGCTTCCTTATTGAGCACCTGGAATGACTTAGCTGATTTGCCCTTTATTCTTTATGACTTTCATGGATTTTTTTTCCCCAAAGCTCCTGAGAATTATTTATTTATTTATCATTTATTTATTTATTTATTTATTTATTTATTTAGGGGACTGGTTCTCGCTCTGTTGCCCAGGCTGAGGTGCAGTGCTGTGATTACAGCTCATTGCAGCCTCAACTTCCCTGACTCAAGCGATCCTCCTACCTCAGCCTCCAGTGTAGGTGGAACCATAGATGTGTGCCACCACATCCAGCTATTTTTTTAAAAATTATCTGTAGAGATGAAATCCTCAGGCTGGTCTTGGTATCCTGAACTCAAGTTTGGCCTCCAAAAGTATTGACGTTACAGGCATGAGCCACTTCACCTCTCTAGGTCACTTACTTTAAAACCCTTTACTAGGTGATGTGAAGGTCCCAAAATTTAAATATACCAGTATTTCTCTTTGATTATATTTTTAAAATTTGAGATTTTATTTTATTTTATTTTATTTATTTATTTATTTTTTTGAGATGGAGTCTTGCTCTGTGCCCCAGGCTGGAGTGCAGTGGCGCGATCTCGGCTCACTGCAAGCTCCGCCCCCCCGGGTTCACGCCATTCTCCTGCCTCAGCCTCCCGAGTAGCTGGGACTACAGGCGCCTGCCACCTCGCCCGGCTAATTTTCTTGTATTTTTAGTAGAGACGGGGTTTCACCGTGTTAGCCAGGATGGTCTCGATCTCCTGACCTCGTGATCCGCCCGTCTCGGCCTCCCAAAGTGCTAGGATTACAGGCTTGAGCCACCGCGCCCGGCCAAAAAAATTTGAGATTTTAATAAGCTATCTAGATCAATGAATGTTAAAATACATTTTTCTTTTGTAGACCCAGCATTGTTCACTAAGGATAGATATGGGATCATTTCCTTTCAGGTATTAATTGTAATGTTGCTGAACATATTACCATGAATCTGTAGTATCAAAATTCAGATATTAAACTTGGGAGGATTTATAGTCCAACTTGTAGTAACTAAATAATAAAATGATGGCATGATTATAGTTCAAGTTTTTTCTTTATGAAGAGCTTAGGGTAACAATGCTTTGTTTCTGTATGTTGCACTTTTAAATTACAGTAAAGTCTTTCCCTGATAACAAATAATATGACATGCAATAAAGGGGAAAAGTGGATATGAGAACTTATCCTTGCCAGTATATTTGAAATGTGACAAAACATGTTTATAGTGAATATGTTCAAATTGAAACGAAATTACAATTTCCTTTAACCAAGTACTGGGTCACTAGTTCTTCCAGCTTAGTTATTGAAGAAACACTCAGCTACTATAGATTTGCTAGGCCAAAGTGTCTCAAACGTTAGCTGTGTCAGAATTACTTGGAGGGTTTATCGGAATGCATATTGCTGGGCTTCATGTTCATAGTTTCTGAGAAGTTGCATTCCTAACAAGTTCTCTGGTGATCCAGTACTATAGAGAGTCATTGTTCTGGAGACATGCTTAGTTTTAGGTACAACTTATTTTGACTTGAGAACTTTCTTTTTATTAAAATAGCAAAGGCAGTGTAGATAAAAATAAAGAAATTGTATTCATTTGGGTTTTCTCATTTGCAATAGACCAAATCAGCATTACCACTGGAAAGAATGACTTAGGAGAGTGGTTGTTTTTAATGAGAGATTCTTTACATGCCAGTGAAAGACAGGAAACCTTAAAAGAAAAACAAAACTGATAATCAACTCCTAAACGGGGATTTGAATTCGCCAAAACCTTTTTTTTCAAATGCCTACTACAAAGTCAAAGTTCATCTTCCTAGACTAGCAAAAACTTTGTTATCAATATTTTTTATATTTTCCCACAATTGTCCTTATTTCACCTGCCACAAAAGAATTAATCATTTTACGTCCTCAGTCTTCAACCCTCCCTAAAGTACCAATAGCTCTTGTCCTTCCATATGTCATCACCTAAGTGTACTTTAAGACCCCACTAATTCAATAACTTTATTTAGAGTTTGACAGGATTCTATTAAATTTAAGGTATATTACTAATTAAACTAGAGGGCATCCACTATAGTGAATAAATTATCCATGATTAAAAAAAGAATTCAAAGGTAGACAAGGCCACCTGCAGCCATAGAGGCTGTGTAACCTCGGGAAGAAAATTTATGAGTTAATGATAGGAGTGGCACTCTCTGGAATTGTACAATCCAGTGTCCCTTAGTCAGATATAATAGGCCAGGTTTAGCAAGACAGGCATAAAGTTCTATCTCTAACTTCAAAATTCTACAGAATGTGGGAGACATGAAGTAAGAATGGCACATGGGATTTTCGGCTGTTTAGTTGACCATTAATAGCTCAGTGTGATTCAATGGTGATATGTAACTGTCCTCAAAAACTAGGAAAAGCTTAGAGTTTTAGCAGAGGATAGTGTATCTGGTATGAGTGAGATGAGAAGTTCCTCTCTTCATGGCTGGTAGAATGAATCCAGAATTGGCAACTTCACATAACTCTCGCAATATCCTCAACCCTGCCTTATTTTAGGTGAAACGAATGCACCCATTATTCCACTCATATACAAAGAAATTTAAGCTAATATCTATATTCAGTACAATAAGTCCTAAGGACCCTTCAACCGAAAAAAAAAAACAAAAAAAAAAAAACAGAAATTGTCAAAGTGAATTTCTTCAATTAATTTCACTTTAATTTGTGTGGACAAATATGTATTGTTTTTGACACTAACATATATCAAAATACTGTAGTCTTTAAAATTCCCATATGGAAATATGGCACCGTGATTCTAGCTTCTGAATGCAAAACAGAGTTTTCAGTAATTTGTACTCTCCTGGCTACATAGCACGAGAAGTTGAGAAAGAAATTCTTCTAGGTTGAATACTGGGAAAATCATCATCTGTTTCCTCTACTCAGTCACTAGTATACAAAGAAGGCCTTAAGCAGATTTGCTGATTAATTTATTGGTATCTAAACATTTTGTTTTCTCTTAATTCGGTGGATGAGCTATAGTACTGGAACATTTATAGTTAAACTTTGTTGTTTGGTTATTGTCCTTATAAGACCAACTTTTGCTGATAAAGCATATTAACACTTACAGACGCTTTATAAATCCAATAATACAGCTTTGAGAGCATTTACTCTGTTTCCCACATATTTTAATAAGTCTGGCCCAGCCTTTTCGACTGAAGCAAATGTACAGACCTCTACACTTCAACATGAAGACCTCCAGTTCATAATGTGCATATCCAAAGCACTGACACTAATGCTGTATCCAGAGTTTTCAATGGGGAGGGTAATCTGTGATAACAAAATTGTATCCCTTCCTTCCTGCAATTACCTCACTATCCTCACAGCCTTGACATCTGGAAACCCACTGCTACTGTAGCAGCTGTGACTCCTCTCCTAGCAGGAAGTTAACTACACATTCCAAAGAGCACCAATTGTTTTGATATTTTCTGGCAGCTCAAAAAGCTTGGATATTGGTGAACACATTATTTTGTGGCAACCACATTTTGGAATTATACACAAATGTACAACATGTCACATTCTGAACAACTTACAGGTGTTAATGTTGTCTTTCTCTTAATGATATCATATTCCAAATGTAATCATTTTAAATATAGAGTAGTATAGTAGGGAATTAAACCTCATTCTGCTCATATTCACTTCTGCCATCATTTTCTCAAATGATCAACATGGAAGAAGACTACCCAAATATATACTCCTATTTAAATCATTGGAAGAGAATTAATTAATTTAAGTTAGAGAGTAAGTATTGCGAGAATTATCCTGCTCTGTATTTCCCCACATAGCACCCCTGTTAGGAGAGATTTTCAGATACTTATTAATTTTCTAGAAATCGAAACCTCCAAAAAAAGAGCAGAACTGTTCAATGTTGGGCAAATCCAACTGCATTTTAGCGTCACCAAATGCCTAAAATTATTTTGTGTTTTTGAGCTGATAAACCTATATATTGTTTAGTCAGAGTGCTCTTATTCTTTAAAAATAATCAAAGGGATCACTGCTGGATTGATTTACTGTAAATTTATCTTTGAAATGGCTACAAATAATTGTTATTCTCACTTTAAGAGCATTAGTGTCTTTTGTTCATCAAATTAAGAATGAAATGGATTTTAGTACTGCCCCACAATTACTTTGCTAATCAAAATGATTGCCAATGATCTCCAAGAAACTAGACTGTCTTGCGACAGAACAGATGGAGGATTGCTTTGATTCACAGAAAAGCTCTGCAAAAATATAATTAATTACATATGATTTTGATTTTGTTTATAAATTTTATTTATTTCCATTTTCCCTCTTCCCTACCTTTCTTTTAAAATTTGGCAAAGTTTTTCAATGTATATTTTTATTTGACCTAATTTCCAATTAAATTTAATATTTCTCCTTGCTTAATTATTTCTTCTGGAATTTTACACTCATAGTGATTAAATCTCAATCTCCCCTCTCTTGTTCTCTTTCTTTTTTTATTCTCTCTTTCTCTCTCACACAATTTAATAGTTCATCTTAAGTGATTGCTGATGCCTTGTATTCAGTGACTAATTTCTGATATCCTCTTCTGGTTAAAAATATTTTTGCAATGTATTTATAATATATTTTGTATTACACTGATTCTGTGTATGTTTAAGCATTTGATCACTTTTATCCAAGTGTTCCTATGTAACCAGAAGATACTGTGCATTCTCATATTATTTTAATGCTCCACTGTATACTGCAGGCTTAAATAACCATAAAAGCAATGTTTGTTTAGAAAGTGACTGGTTTGTTTACCTTCACTGCTGCAGAAAATCTCACTAGGCAATTTGCCTGGGGCTGATCCTTGTAACCATTAGCAATTATGGATTCTAGAAAGACGTTGATAGGAAGTTTTTAAAAAGCTATTTCAAAATCAGACACAAAAAAATACAACACATTTTCTAAGATTGTTTTTCTTGCCATTCATGGTGCTTGCCTTTCTTATCTTAACTAAAATTCACTTTTCATCAGCCTGCAATGAGTCATAAAAAATTCTGTATCAATCTGGGGTTGTTCCTGGGCATTCATAGTCAGATAAACTATTTTCAGAATCAGCAAAGCAGAATTATTTTTATATAATGGTGTCTTTACACATCATTGATGTTTTGCAGAGGTCTGGACAAAATGCCAGTGATGTACTTTTAATTGCCAAGGGATCCACTTACACAAAGGAGACATGGGCACACCATTCTGTAGTCAGGGCACTCATCATTTGACATACATATTGAGCTTTGGGGGAAACACAAAGAGGATACCTGGGAGACTGTTCTCATCCTCTAGAATCTTTACTAATAATATGTCAAATGTAATAAAATACACTAAGTGAAATCTTTTCAACAGAAGCATTTCCATTAGTCTCCACTTTGGGCCAGACAGCAAACTGAGCCTCTGTTTCTATTAAATACAAACTGATCTCAAATATTTAGAACAAAGAAAACACATCCTTTCAGCTAAAAGTTATAGATATCCTTTGCTACATGACAAATGGTTGAAATTATCAAATATTTATAACAGTATGATTGAAGAGTTCAGTTACAGGTTTTGATTTTGACTGTTTGCTTGTTGATAAGTGTTGTGCAGAAATGCCCAATATGTTTTAATTGCTTCACTTTGAGCATGATTTGTGCCAGAAATAGTGCTGATTAAGCTTCCCCCCCCCCCTTTTCCTTACACATATAAAAATCACTCTTTACTTTCCAAAGACCTCTTGGTCAGAAAGTTGGTTTTAAGAATTTTGTTATGCCACAATAAAATAAAATGTATCACGGCAGAAAATAAAAGAAACATGATTTATGCATAAGGCATTTTGCCTTTAAGCTACTCAAACCTGACTTTAGTGAAGTTTATTATCAAAAGTTTCTCACCTGATAACATAAATTTTGACAGAATGGAAATGTTAGTTCTGGCCAATAAACATACAGCCTTTAATCATCCCAAAATTTTCACATAGGAAAGAAACTGGAAACAGTTCTTAAGTCTAATTAGAATAGAGAAATAAGTAACATTTTTAATACTAGATTTAATCTTGGCGAAAATATCTGTATCTCTAACTCAAACTCACTATCTACCTTGTAAAAATAATATTGCTCATCTTTTAATATAAAGGAGAATCACAATATAAGCCATTAAGACCTAAAATACATTAGGTGCTAGAAGCTATCATTGACATACTGTCATTCAAAAATTATGTATATATTTGGCATAAATGTAATAGTTCATGTACAATGAGCCATCAAGACTACGTGCAAATCCCAACAACTGCTTCCTTTTCCTAGTTTTTTTAAAGAAATAAGACACAATGAATCTGAGAATCTCCCACATTGTAGCTTCCCCTTAATCATGTAATATGTACATTTAAAATTACAACTTAATGCTTAAAAATTGTTAACATTTTACAATTTTTTTTTTAATTTAGAGACTTGATCTGGAGAGCATTGGGTGTGATTTTACAAATCGTGCAGCACATATTTTATTACAGATTTTAGTTGCTGAGGTTTCTTACAGAGGTCAAATGTGTGTGTTTATGTTCTGCTTAGTCTTATGACAAAATATATCACTATTGCTGAAAAAGAAACACATATAAAGAAGAGAACTACAATGTTCTTAACTCTTAGCATACAAATGCCACTAAACTGTCCACATCAAGACGTTTGAAGTTAGCGTCTCGTCACTCTAAACCCAGATGTGTGTATTTTGGGCACATTTTTTTGGGCACTACATAATCATAATGTAACCTAAAATAACAATGGAAGAAAACTAAGCTCTGCTTGATAAAATGCACTTTATTTTACATGGTGTTCACAGAATGGCTTCGATTAAACAAATGAAATCTGTCTTAGTTTACGACGGAAGCACAAAAACATTTCCCTTCTGGACAACAGACTTTGGCATTGCAAGATCAAAGGAACAATTTTATCTGCATTGTGACTACAGACTAAAAGATTTTACAGTATTCCTGTCTCCGTGCTAAAGCCTATGTGTCTTTAATGGCATTTAAATTATAGCCCTCTGTAGCCATGCAGTCAAAACACCACATCATACCACATCATCTGATGGGACACCATGTTATATTCTGTCAGTATGTCTCATTTAAAAATTCTTCTATACTGTACTTGCCCTCATTTTTCTCCTTTGGTAGAAAAATTTAGTAAACTGCCTTTTAAACTAGGTTTATGAGTTGAACTAATCAAGACAGACAGAGACATACTTTGGCTTACATTATTCCAACTTAATACATTTAAACCAACGTAAAGATTTTTTTTCTTCTTTTTGTTCTGCGATACACCTCTTCCACCTTTTTGTTTGTTTGATTTTAGGATTTTCTTCATTCTAATGTATCACACGGCACATGGCATACTATAGACATTTGCGACATGAAAAATAAAAATTGTTCCCATCAGAAAATGATAGCTAAAGTATCGCTTTTTCTAAGCAAAGTATTTTATGTTAAACTGATTTATAATAGAATGACTATTATATATAAAAGAAAGGAGCTGTTTTCTGAATTCTGCTATAGCACATAATGCAGATGGTGTGTTTCAAATGTCACTGGAGAGATAAGTTTTCATCTGAATATGTACTTCTAACAGAATGTTTATTATAGTAACTTAATAAAATCTTGCTGGAAATTAGCATTTTACTCAGAATATTCCTGTACATATAAAAAGAAGATGTTACATTTTCTTGATCTGCAGTCCAATACTCTACTACTGAGCTGTACATCCTCCTAGATGTTACATTTTCTACAGAATCAATGAGCTTTTTCTCAAAAATAGATATAATCAGGAATACACAGTTAACTTATACCTTCATGATATCTAATATTATATATATTGATAAGTTGTTACAGCCATTTTAAAAAGCAAAACTCATTTTTTTTTTCCAGGAGCGTGTGCTAGATTAGTAACTCATGGATAACTTTGCTTTCATGCTTCAAAATACAACAGGGAGTTTCATGCCTTTTTAAGGGTAGATTTAAATAACTTGAAAATATAATGAATTTTTAAGTCACATGTTCATTTTAAGATTGAGATGCAATATGCTTGTTGAGGATAAGTGATTTTAACATGGCCATGGGAGGCATTTCTTTAAAGTGACACTATCTTAGATAAAATCAACTGAGAATATTTATGAGAATATGTATATCTGTCTTGGAAAAAGCTGACCATTACAATAAATTGATTCTGATTTCGACTGACTTTTATTCCTATTATTTTTATGTAGAAAATAACATCTTCTGTTTGCTACATATGGAGTAGAAATAAAGGGGGCTACTGGAAACATAACAGATTTGAGGAGCAAAGTCTTTTTCTCAATCTGGAAATGTCAAGGAAACTTTGACATATTTTACTTAGCAGAGGAACCAGGTAAAAAATGCAGAAGGTATTTATTGAGAATGGGGATGATTTATTATAACACTTTCTCATTGAATCAGGATTGGATGTCTCCATACTTGGCTGACATTTGATAAGAAATCATTGTCAAATAAGAAATTATTGTCAGAATATTATGTAGCTAAGTGGGAACATATGATGCAATATTTTCATTAAAATACTTTTATTCTTATTGGGAGCAAAAAAAAAATAGTGGCTTTCAGAGGCAAAAGAACAGAGTGAAAAAACACTTTTCTTTGTGTGGAAAATCGTTAATTTTATATCCCCATTCTCTTCTACCCCACAGCACTAGGATAATTCCCAGAATTATTTCTGGGAATATATTATTTGATACATACTAAAGATTATGTGCAATATAATGAACACTTGTAAATCTGCTATCCAATTTAAGAACTAGAGCAGCACCAAAATTGATAAAGCAACCTCTGTACTTCTCCTCTCCCTTCTCTCTCTCAGAAGTTACTATTACCAAGTCTCCACACACAGTTGCGCAGGTTGTGTACTTTACAAATCTAAGGAAGGCCTACAGTTCTGATATGAACGATGCCCCTTAAAGTGTGCCATGCATCACCTACACAAATTTTCACGATGGTTTTCCATCCTCCTGACCTTCAGGGTTACCTTTTCAATGAAAGTTTAGCTTGGTTTGAACTTTACAAAAATGGTAACATTTTGTACATATTCTTACAACTACTGGCTTTTCTTCAGTCAAAATATGTTTCTAATTGTTACATTGCTGCATACAGTTGTATGTTTAATTTTTTCCTTGGGGTATAATATTAAATTATGTAAGTATTCTTAATTTATTTTTTTGTTCTCTTTTTTGGACATCTAAATTGTTATCTGCTTTGGAATTACACAAGCTGTTGCAGTAAGTATTCTTGTATGCATCTCTTGGTGCACATGGGCAATAAACGCTCTAAAGTATGTACTAGAATAGAAATTTCTGAGTCATAGGTTTGTGGATGGATTAAGGTATATACGTGGAAGGTAAAACTTTAAAATGCTAATGAATATATATGAAGCATATTATATTAATATAAAACTAGACAAGCTTCTTTTTAAAAGACCTAAATATTTTCCAATATTAAATACTTTAATCATTTTTACAAGTATTATTTATACACAGGCATCAATTCTATTTATAAGTAGCTACTTGAGGGGTTTTATAAAATACTTGCCTTGCTAAATCAATCAACAAGCATTCTCTCCAAATCTATTACCTAGAAGAGGAAGCAAAGCCAGAATTCATTTTGGTTATCTTAATATTAATTAAACAAATTTATTTTAAACTCAGGAAATGGAGATTAAAATTTAAGGATTGAGCCAGTGCAAAAATGACCCATTTCATTTTTCTTCCCATACCCTTTTCAAATCACTTTTGCAAATACTGAATATTAACACCAAACCTGAAGATTATAATTATAATCATAAGTAAAAGAAAGCAGAGAAATGTACAGAAAATTGCTAGATAGATTTTTTTTCATTGCGGTAAAATGTATATGACATAAATTTAACAATTTTAACCATTTTAAGTATACAGTTCAGGGGCATTAAGTACATTCACATCATTGTGCATGTGCAACATCATCATCAATCATCTCTACCTCTTCTTTTACTTACCTTTTTAAACTAAAACTCTGTACTGATTATACAATAACATCTAACACCTATCCTGCCTCCTTCTATCTCCTGGCAACCACCATATTACTTTCTGTCTTTATAAATTTGACTACTCTAGTTATTTCATGTAAGTGGAACCATGTAATATTCATGTTTTTCTGACTGACTTATTTCACTTAGCATAATGTCTTCAAGTTTCATCCATATTGTAGCAGAATATTTGTCCTTAAGGCTGAATAGTATTCCATTGTGTGTGTGTGTGTATGTATTTATATATTTACATTTATAAATATTTATATATAAAATATATATGATCATCAGTATAAGGTATTATATATATCACATTTTGTTTATCCATTGAACTATTGATGAACAGAGGGCAGTAGGTTGCTTCTACCTTCTGGTAATTGTAAATACTGCTTATTTAAACAGAGGTATACAAATATGTTTTTTAGTCTCTGCTTTCAATTAGTTTTACCTATGAAGGTTTTTAAGAACTCCCATTAGTTATCATCCTGGGCAGTTGCCATCCTAGGTGTTAACAGAAAACTGAGATTGGCCAGGCATGGTGGCTCGTGCCTGTAATCCCAGCAATCTGAGAGGCTGAGGCAGGTGAATCGCTTGAGCTCCAGCCTGGGCAACATGACGAAACCCCATCTCTACAATAAATACAAAATACACCATAGGGCATGGTGGCGTGTGCCTGGAGTCCCAGCTACTCAGAAGGCTGAGGTGGGAGAATCGCTTGACCCCATGAGACAGAGGTTGCAGTGAGCCGAGATCGCACCACTGCTCTCCAACTTGGGGAATAGAGTTGGACCGTGTCTCAATGCAAAACAAAACAAAACAAAACAAAACACCCTAAGAATACTTTCTTTAGATTGGCAGAAGGAAGGATAGAGACAATACACGTTTTATATATTTTCTTTTACAATATTTTTTGTTACATGAATGCATTTAATTTTCTAAAAATGAACAAGCATTATTGATACAATATCCAAGTTGCTGTATTCTAATTTCAATAGTATGAAACCACTAGAATTTTAAGTATAGACGTAAAGTTACTAATTTGAAGAGCAGATTTTATAAACACTTTTTTTTCATGCTACTCCATTTAATAATGGGTTACATTTGCATGGAATACTAATGAAAAAATACTTTATTCTACTTCATTAATATTTGCCAATACTCACAATCGGATGATTGTTTGATACATAAGCCAATAGACAGATAAATGATACATAGATAGCTAGATAGATAGTCAAGTCAGTCTCGTTCAACCATTTCTTGACCATTTTACAGGAGACGAAACAGATTTTAAGAGGTAAAGTGTGCAAGGTCCTTCAATTAGAAACTTGCAATATCAAAGTTCAAACTTTAGTCTTCCTGGTATCAAAATGCATTTTATCCACAATAAATTCTGCCTTTCTTAGCTAAATTATTCCTCACCAAAACACCATGAAGTAGATAGCAGAGTTGGCAGCTGTTCATTTTCTTTTGAGAAATAGATCTTTGAGATATTAAATAATTTCCTTAGGATTTCATAGCTGATAAGTGGTATAATAATATCTCAAATCTTCTGGTTTTTAATTTATACTTGTTCCATAACCTATGCAACCCATGACTGCCATTTAGTTTTTACTGATGTTAACATACAATATTTTATCCCAGGCAATAAAATCATAACTATGTATACTGAATGCATATTTTAAATATTAAGTTAAGTATGTAACTTGCCCTATGCTATATTTCTTTAATCGGGAGACTGAGCACCACATTTAGATTTGATGAGTTTGGGAAGAGTTCTCAAACATCCAGACCCATGGACTTTAAGAATTACTGCAGAAATCTCCTTCAATATAGTCATAGGGAGCATTAATGCTTTTGTGGTACTAAACATATTTTTGAGCTTAGTTACAAATCCTACTTGCCCTGAACTGATATGGTAGGAATTGTATAGGTGCTTCAAATCCAGACCTTTTGGAGTTGCCACCTAAGGTCATCTTTATGAGTAACTCTAGATAATAATACACTTTGGTATCTTCCAAAGTGCTTATCTATGCATGGAAAAGTTTAGTAATTATCATGAGGACTGTTTGTAGTTTAGTTCTTTTTGAATTTTAGTGAATAGAAATATCATTCATGCCTTAACACATGAGGGAAATCCCCTAAAGGTAACTACTCATTATCCTTTGGGTTAATCCAGTTTCGTGTCAAAGAACTGGACTGTGATTTCCACAGGCTCATGTAAAAGAACAAGCACAGGTGTAGTGAATTTATCCTTCTCTTTATGTGGCCTGAAAATTTCACCCTGTAGTCACTTCATCAAAATATCTTTGCTCCTTTCATCATAATCTATTTCCAAAAAGAAGGAGCAAAAGGCACTGTTAATTTTTAAATGTGGAACTATGAAATAAATAATAGTTCATATAATAATTCATAAAATGTGACTGGTACTTTTAAAAACAGCCCCAGAACCCCTTCCTGTGTTTCTCTTAAAAAAAAATAATAGTATTACATCTTTGGTATTACAAGAGTGTTTGTTATCACCTTTACAACTGCTGGGCTACATTTTCAACTAAAGAGATCTGTATTCTAAACCTGTCAGTAATACCTATGCTATAACAAGCTCTTATCAATGCTCACATAGTGCCTGTCTCCTGGAGCAGACAATTTTAGGTTCATTTTGCTTTTATTAAATTGATTTCACTTCCTCCAACATTTTTATTTCATTAGTGGTAAACAAAATGGAGCTTAGTGATTCCTTAAGGCTGAAATAAAGGACAAAATATTTTGTTGGTAAAAAGTAGTTGGTAATAATGCTAAAATATTTTCAGATGCAGCTAAAATAGAGTTGACTAAAAAAAAGAGAAACATAATTTGGATATGAACGTTAATTTAAAAATGCAAACATTCTGAAATATTAGTACAACACAATTTTATTTCTAAATGAGAATGGTTATTTGCCCTCATGTCTTCATCATTTAAATGAATAACATTTGTTTTCCTTATCATGGATCAACTAATTGCATTGAAGTTTTTTCACATAAAGTAGAAATAGTTATCTCTCAGACATCAACTTTGTGAAAAGCCTGCTGCCATTGGGCGCAGATATAGTCATTTATTTTGGAAGAGCTGCATTCTGACTATGAGAAAATACTTCTCCAAAATCAATTTGCGTTAAAGTTTGGGAAGTGGTCATTCTTTTCTGTGATATTCTTCCTCCCACTTTAAAATATTTACTGTAAAAATACACACAAAATGTGAGACCCAAAATGTTTTAAAAACTTGAACAGTTTGGAGGTAACCAAGACATATATTCTAAAATATTATGAGGGTAGGTGTGTAAATTCAGGCTTCGATTTAAAATATGCAGGGCAGTCAAGTAAACAAAGAAAGAAAAAGAACAAAGTGGGGAAATAATATGGGTGTCTGTGGTTGTCATTGCTCAGAATATGAGGATCTGTTGGGAAAAGGAAAATAAAGCATATTGACTTATTAGTTCACTTCTAAAAATACATACTACTTAAAGCAAGGCAACTATATAATTTAAAAAATAGATACATATGCATATTACTAAAATATATACATATATAATATAAAATTACACATATACATATATAAATCAAAACCATTAGTGCAATAATTCCTTTGCTTTACAGAAATAATCACTATCATATGCAATGAATTTCATGTTTGAATACAGTATATTGATAGACACTACAGTCATTTCTAGAATGGAGTCATTATTTTATGTTGGTAATGTGGTTTGGCTTAATGTAGTTAAATTTAAATTTAAATATACTGAATAATTAACTTAAAATTTTAGATTTGAAAGTGTCTGAAATTGTCTAATATGGTCAAAGTCTAGACATCTGTACTTCTTTGCATTTGCATTTTACATTTTTTTTCTTTTTGACTTATCTATTTTGAAGTGGATTTCTACTAAATTTCCGTACTGCATTTTACATCGTGTTGCTGAAAACTGTATATTGATTTTTTCCTATGGCTTCTGTGGTAGATGAACTCATGTGCAACTGACATTATAAATGATATTCAGCAACTATAGAGGGAAGACACAATCTCCAGTTCAAAACGAAGGGTGCACATGGGTTACTCAACATGTGAGTCATCAAGAAATGCAATACTGTGCAATGACTGGTGAATCACAGTCTCTAAAGGAAGCTTTTTGAGATTTTTACACAGATGGCTATGCAAAGCATAAATAAGCGTGAGGAGGAGGGGAAAAGAAAGGAGGGAAAAAAATAAACGTGTGGGAGGACAGGCAACTGCAACTTTCATTGTTCTTTATTTTCTTGACCATTGAACTAACTACTTAAAGAAACCCTACAACTCTTCTCTACAATTGCCGTTACATGTCCACATAGCCTTTTAAAAGCTCTAAATTTCACCTCATTCAATTTAGATTTTTTTTTTAACTTTTACACCTTGTACACGGTCAAGTGATTTGGGGAATGAGTTTCTGTGTTGTTTATGTAATGCTCTCGTCTATGCTGTGATAGGCTGTGTAAGAGCAGGAACCTCATGCCTTGCAGTCTACAAAGACACAGCACAGGATAGAAAGTAGAGGAGAGGAAGGAAGGCCTCCCAAAGTTATTTTTACACCTTTGTAATGTATTCCAATAACTTTTTAAACTCTGTCTCTTGCTTCTCCACCTTCACTTGTCACAATTCAAGTCAAATTGAAAGTATTTTTAAAATAAGAAACTGATTGGCTGGGTGCAATGGCTCACCCCTTAATCCCGGCACTTTGGGAGGTTGAAACAGGTGGATTGCTTGAGCCCAGGAGTTCAAGACCAGCCTGGACAACATAGGGAGAATCTGTCACTGCAAAAAACTACAAAAATCAGCTGGGCGTCATGCCATTCGCTTGTGATCTCAACTACTTGGGAGGCTGAGGCCGGATAATTTCTTGAGTCAGGGAGGTCAAGGCTATAATGATCTGTGGTCACACCACTGCACTTCAGCCTGGGAAACAGTGAGCTCCTGTCTCAAAACAGAAATAAATGAATAAATAAATAAATAAATAGACTTTTACTGTAGCCCATAAAGTAGATGTATCACTGACCATGTAAAATATATACGACTCTGATAACTTCGTGTTGCAATTGTCTAGACATTCTGCTACCCATAGAATCAAGTCCATACTCCCTACCAAGAATTAAAAATTTTTCATATTCTGAGCCCAGAAAATTTAGCAGCTTCAAACATCCATCTTATCCCTCTACTCACTTTGTTTTTCAGTGACACCAGTCTAATATTTATGTGCCCTTTTTCTAACATATGAATTGTTATACCAAGTTGCCCTCCTTAATAACCCTTTTCTCTCACATACCTTGTCTGTTTCTCTTCACAGATAATATCTACTCATCTCTTTGGCAGATAAGAACTATTCAAACCTTTCCAGAGTGTTTTTGGGGACTTAATATTTAAAGATAAGATACTATAAAAACAGAAAAAAGATTTAGGGGTTATCTAGCCCAATCTTTTCATTTTGTGACTAAGGAAACTGAAGCACAAAGAAAGAATACTGCCCAAAGTCATACAGTAATAAATTATACAGTCATGACTAACTATCTGTGACTTGCCAGTCTCTATAGCAGTGATCACATGAGCCTTTGATTCAGACAGTTCTGGCCTTAACCTTGGGAACTTCTGGACTTTACCTCATGTAACCTTTCTGAATCTAAATTAAAATTTGGAATAAAAATATCCAGATTAGTGATTTGTCTTCCCTGATTACCAGTTCAGTCATTTAGTCTACCCACAACATGTTCTTACTTTCCGAGAGAACTGGAAGCTACTGAAACAGCAGAAGATAGTAATTAGAACACAGACTGTGGAAGTATACATATATAAATGTATTCGTTTTTCAAATTCAAGTCTTAAGCCCACTACTTACCACCTTGGTACTCTGGGCAAATTAGTTAAATGTTGGGTGTCAATTTCCTCATTGGTAAACTGAGAATAATTAATTCGTTTAATGCATTCAAACATATTTATTCAGAGATTTCTATTCTAGGCTATAAGGATTTAGTTGTAAACCACACAAATAGAATAACTGTTGCAATGGAGCTTCCATTCTGATAGTAGGGGACACATAATAAACTGACAGACTAACCATACCAGTCTTCTCCTACCTGCAGCCCTTAGGGCATGTGCTGTCTTCTTCCTGGGATTTTCTTCCCACTGAAGTCTAAAGAGTTAGCTCCCTCTCACCATTCAAATTCTTGTTTAAAAGTCACCTTCACTGGTTACCTACTTTAAATTTCAATCCCACCCTCATTATAGTTCATATTCCCTTTCCTGTTCTATTAGTTTTCAAGTATTAGTCCTATTTTTTTCTAATATGCCAAATCTTTTACTTATCTTTATGTTTCATTTTTCTCACTAAAATGTAAACTGCATGAGCACAGAGGCATTTGTCTATTTTGCTGTCTGCCATATCCCAAGATCTCAGAACAGTGCCTGGTATGTTATCAGGTGTTTGTTACCTATTGACTAAGGGACTGAATTAGTATCTAATATAATATTCTATGGTGGTATTTGCAATTAAGCAAAACAAACAAACAAAAAACCACAGTAAGTTGATAGAGCAAGTAAGGTGCTATTATTGATTGGGTGGTGAGGGAAGGCCTCCCTGAGAGGGTAACTTTTGACTAGAGACATGAATGAAGTGAGAAAAATGAGTCATGGTTCCAACTAATGGTCAAGTATTCTAGACAGAGACAACAACATGCTCAAAGGCCCCAAGGCTATTTCATATTTAGCATGCTCTGCAAATGGAAAAGAAGCACTTGTGACAAGAGAAGAGGGGTGAAAAGAAGAAGATGGGAAACAAAATGAGAGAAACAGTTCAGACCATTCATATAAACTTTGGTGAGGACTTTAGATTTAGTCATGTGACTGCCTACCAAGATGGAGTGTTGCGAGGTATTGAAGAGAAAGCATGTATAATTCTGTTCTCAAGCTGCTAATAAAGACATACCTGAGATTGGGTAATTTATAAAGGAAAGAGGTTTAATGGACTCACAGTTCCACATGGTTGGAGAGGCTGCACAAACATGATGGAAGACGAAGGAAGAGCAAAGGGACGTCTTACGTGGTAGGAGGCAAGAGAGCTTGTGCAGGGGAACTCCCATTTATAAAAACCATCAGATCTCGTGAGACTTATTCACTACCATGAGAACACTACAGAGTAAAGAGCCTCCATGATTCAATTATCTCCACCTGACTCTGCCCTTGACACGTGGGAATTATTACAATTCAAAGGTGGATATGGGTGGGGACACAGCCAAACCATATCAGAGCACTTAGCAGAATAGCAGGCATGTACACAAATATTCAATGCAAGTTATTTATTACCACGGACTGATTCACAGTTATAAGTTACAAACAAGGACAATGAAAAAAGAAGTGAACACTTAATTTCATTCCCTATGTATATACTTGATGGTAACTATGCAAAACACACAGACAGAAGGCAACTTAGGTTTGAAAGTGATGTGTGTAAAGTTTTACTTAAGAAAGTATGTAAAGACTAATAAAAAGATGGATTGGGGCCGGGCTGAGGCAGGAGAATGTCATGAAACCGGGAGGCGGAGCTTGCAGTGAGCCGAGATCCTGCCACTGCGCTCCAGAGCCTGGGAAACAGAATGAGACTCCATCTAAAAAAAAAAAAAGATAGATTGCAGACTTGTTTTCAAAAAATTCACATTACGTGTAGCAGTCACACTTATAGAACCTGAAATATTTTAGTCCTAATCTGTGTTATTGATTTTTCTGCACTTATACTCTTATATAGCTGAATTTTATTAAATAATGAGTCAATATAATAATAATAGTATTCTGTTCACAGAATTTGTTTATTTCAAGCTACTGTTTGTTCTCACAAACACTCCAAAATATTACCAGCCAGTTCATTTCACCTCTTAAAATGTCCTCCCCTGGAGGAAATGATCTAGTATTGTTGATTACCTCAATCTAAATTCTATATATATTTATATTTATTCTAAGCTAGAAAGTGAAAGGTAACTTTTAAAAGATCATGCTTTATTATATGCCTTATCAATGAAGACTTTTTTTATTAATTATTATTTTCTACATTCAGCACATTCTCTGGAATTTTCAATAAACATGATGACATTTCTGAAGAGAAAATATTTAAATCAACAAGTAACTCATTGTGAAGGTGGCTATCATTTCAATGTAACACCAAAGTATCTTCTTTCAACCTTCCCTGAGAAAGAGGAAAGTGTTTTCACACACAAAAAAACTCAAAATCTGAGTTTTTGAGGATTTTTAAAACTAGAAATAATGCTTATACTTTGTTATTTAGTTCAATTCTTTATGTAAGAGTAAGCATCTAGTACACTTAGCAGATTTTGTCAAATTAAAAAGCATATGCTATATTTAGTTCCAAAACAAAAGGAGTTATAGAAATTGATTGAAAAAAAATCACAAGATGTTAGTGGAATATGTAGGTTTTTAATTATTTTACTTGTCTAAAGGGTACATCAATTAGACAGACTGCCTACTATACATCATAAATTAATCCCATTCATTCCAAAAACTTGTTCGTTTTTACACAACTTTGAAATTTGGCTGCCCTAATTAATCGCTGTTGTATAATTCAGGTGCTTGAGCCTCTGCAAGGGCTGCGTTTTTCCAGCTTGTAATCACACTTTCAACAAACAGCCAAGTGCTGCAGACAATGGGTCCTTCACCTGAGACAGACTTTCTGTCTCTGATTTATGGCCTGAGTCCTTCTTGATAGAAATGCCTGGGTGGGGACAATGCACAGCCTAAGGCAGATTAGTTGCCTTGGTTCTTGGCCATATCACCTGAAAGCTGTCACTTGAGCACTGGCAAAGAACTAAGAGGCCCCTCGGAATATTCCCTAGAAGAAACAAACCCACCGCAGGATCAGTCTCTTCAGGTTACATCTGCTTTTTAAAATCCCAGCGCTGAGAAGTGTGCTGTACCCAGGGGCTCTGATCTGCATTTCCTCACGGAAGGCAAAAGAGCCTGCAGCAAAGGACCCTGGTGGATGTGGATGAACACGGCCAACTCAGGCCTTCCCAGCTCATTAAACTCAGCAAAAAGGGTCAGCCCTGGCCATCCTGCAATTTGCTGTCAGAGTTCTTGGACTACAACATGACTGTTCTCTGCTTCAAACAAATGGAAAATGATTCTTAGGCCATTCTTCATTTAAATGAACACATTTCAAATGAAATGAATTTAAAATGAAAAAAAAAAGTATTCTATCTGACCTTTCCTAATTATTCTCCTTTTATTGTATATAATGATGCAGAGAAAATACTTACAGTGAGTGTTTAATAAAACAAACATACAAAGCCAAAACAAAACAAAAAGAAAAAAATGTCACCTAGAACTTGATTGATTTTGGGGAAATCTACTGCCTAAATCATCTCAGCAAAAAATCCTAGAGAAAAAGGCAGCACATTATTCTGCTCATTGATTCCTCTGATAAGTGCAGTGGCAGAACAGGGCCATGACTCTGCCACGTATGCGAACAGGGGTCCAGGACCCATTCTGATGTCGGACAACGCATACCGATTTTATAGAGAGAATGGCAGACCTCAGAAATGAGCTTTGTGCCTGGACAGACAAGGATTCAGAAAATTTCTGTTGTTCAGAATTCCCACTTCTCGTTTTCCATTGTTCTGTAGACTTAGCATGGTTTTACTTTTTTAAGAGGGTAATTATTTATATATTAATGTATATAGGTTGGGTTGGAGATAGGAGACAAGACAGAAAAGCATAAATAATAACTCTCAAAGTGATATAATTGTTAACAAATTACCTAAATATCTATATTAATAAGAAATGTTGGTGAATATCACATAATATAAGTATCTCTCACATGGATCCAAGAGAATTTGAACTTTTTTACATTTTTAAAAGATATCAATTAACTAATGGGAAGACATAGTGAAAAAATACTGTCTTAAGGTCTGATGCATATTTCTGCAAGGCAAATTTTGGCTCTGTCTTCAAGTCTTGATTTACCATTCTCCATTTCAAATATTGAAAAATAAGTGATTTATTTGAAGAGAAGGAGGAGGAAGGGAGAAAGAGTATCAAGAAGTTTAAGAACCAGATAAGCTTTTTATTTATTACAAAGTATAAAGCATTCAACACATTGTCTCACAGAAAAATAATAAAGAAAAAGTCCGTTAAGTGCCCTTGCTCTTCAGAAGAAAAAAATGAATGGATGCTGATGTTTGATGACATGTTGAGATCAGCTGTAGGTCCTGGTGGCTCTCTGAAGGACAGAAGGGAAAGGCTGGAGATACTGGTTTTCCATGGATACTAGTGTGATGACACTGATCTGAAGGCACTGCAAAGTTTTAGATTCTTGAGTGTACTTGTTAAATAAAACAAAACAAAATAGAGAGAGAGAAAAAATTAGAATAGGGCAGTAAGTTTGTATTGTTATAATGAAACATTGTAACACTCTAGGTGTTACCTCTGCACTGAAATAAAATAAAAATTAACTCGTAAGATGAATTAAAAAATGGAAAAAGAGCTGAAGCAATAATCATAGTCTTAAAAGTTGGGAAGAGACTTTTTGCCCAACCCATGAATTTCACGGAGCCCCTAAAAAAGAGGAAAATATTATTAGAAATGACTCCAGATTATACATTGACTCCTGGCTCTATCTTTATATTTTTGTGGGGTTTTAGGCAAGTCTGTTACATTTTCTTAGTCATCGTTTTATGAAATTAAGTGCCTCTATTAGACTATGTGGTGAACATCCAAAGAAGTAGAAATTTAAGACTTAAACTATTTTGATAGGAAGTATAATCTAGGTAGAATATTCTTTATAATAAAATAAATAGAATTAGTATGAATAGGTTTTCATTGTTACCTGATGAGATAATTATTAATTTTAGGGTTACTTCTTAAGATTTCTTTTTTATCACAGAATCTGTGTATTTTTATAGTTAAGTAAGTGAGAAATAATCCAAATTTATACTCACTTTCAGCTGATAATCTATAATCAAAGTAATGCCTAAAGTATAGAATAGGCTTTATTCGGTATCTACTTCTTACATTGAAATTCTCTGACATTAAACCATAGACTTATATAATTTTCAGTTTCACAAAAGAAAACCAAAATAAGCAATTTAAAAATTATTTTTCTTAAAATAAAGCTGCTATTGCATAGCATATATTTGACTATAAATGTAACCTGTTAGCTAATGGGACATATAAGTACCATCCAATTGTCCAAATATAAAACTCTGCAGTAGTAGACAGTACAAGAGTCTGTTCCTGCTCAGCTCAGGTATGGAATCTCAAGAGGGTCATTGTTTAGATAAAGAACAACAACAACAAAAAAGGACTCCACTCAATCCATTAGTAAATAGTCTCTCAATTCATACAGGAAAGGTAAATGTTTAGGTGGTTCCAGATCAGCCTTGCCTTTAGCCCTTATGTCCTTTGATGCTCAAAAGCCTCTCCTGGCTGTCTACACCCATGACCATCTGTTACAGTGGCACCATGCCCATTAGAAACCGTCTCTCCATTGTCTTTCTCCTTCTCTCTCCCTCTTTCTCTCTCCTTCCTTCCTTCCTTCCTTCTCTTCCCTTTCTTTCCCTCTCTTTCATTTCCCTCCCTTCTCTTCTCTTCCCCACCTTTCCTTTGTTTCTTCTTTCCATTCCTCCCACACACATGCTCTCTCTGTCTCATGGAAGTTAGGATAACAAAAATTTTTATTTATTTATTTGTATTAAAGGCTTTGATAGAAAATTGCTAAATTCCTAATAAAAGTAGAGTCTTTAGTTTCCTTGTTTGCATCTAAAGCTAAGAAAAGATTTTAAAAGGTGGTGGGGTTATTCCTGTTTGGAAGTTTGAACTTCAGATTCCCGAAGACTTCCTTTATGTTTCCACAGTTTTATAGCAAGGATCTGAACATACCCTTCTGAGAATTCCAAAGCAAACTATAATGTCATAGAGTAAGACAACTGGTGCAACCTCCAAATTCAGCCTTATTGGTGGAGAGAAAGGTTTTGAAATATCTCTGGTATACATTTTCATTTAAAAGTCTCTAAAATCTTCAAAAATATAAAAATCAAAGAGTGAGGGCTGAACAAATATTCTATAGTACACATACAAAAGCCTGAAGTAAGTCAGCTTAAAGCAAATTATTACTTTATTCATTCATAAATTCCTTCAAATAGAAACATTCTGTCATACTTAAAATAATTTGTAAAACCTCAATTTTGGTTTTATCAGATGTAGAACTTTGAATAGAACGTATTCTCCCTCTCCCACCCCATCGTCCTATAGACACACAAAAACTCTCCTAAAGATGAAATGTCATGTTTTGGAAAGATATGCTGTTTATAAGGATGTAAATATACTAAATTTTAGAAGACATCTGTTTTGAGTTTCTCAGTATGCAGTGTATATTTTAATTCCATTATTTCCCCCAAATTATTCCAAATTTGTGATGATGTATGTGCACCTAATTTTAAAACTTTGCTATCCTTTCAAATAAGATATCTTTAGTAATTACAGAGGCTTACAAAACGTGTGCTTTCATATGATTTTAACTTTAAAGTAAAAAGTTGTATTTAAAGGCAGAGTAAAATCAAGCCACTTGCCGTTACTTCTTCCACATGCCTCAAGCTATTTCCCATAATAGAAATGAAAGCTTACTCATTGATATCTTTTCTCCCCAATAGATGTTTTGGCTTTTTTATTATAATTGTTTATCCCAAAGAAATGAAAATATTTCTCTGGAATGCCCTCAAATGTTTCCATTATAGTATGGGAAAATTAGGATAAGTTAAAAGTGCTTACTGAAAGATATTTCACACAGCTAATTTTGTTCATTACAGATCCAATCTTGCAGTTCTGATGCATAAAACGGTGTGTTTGTGTGATTGCTTTAAAGTCAGTATAAATTAGCAACTTTTGTACCATTGAGGTGATCTTAACAAAACTGGGCAGAATATAGAATTGAGAATGTGAAAGAAGCTATTTATAAATGAATAGTTAGGTTAAAAACTTCCATTTAGTAAACAATTTTTTACCCTAAAATTATAAAAGAGAAGATTTTTGAAATGATATGGCCAAAATCACTTTTCTGTTTTATGTGAAAATAAAAGCTAAAAATAGATTGAAGCATAATATATTGTTATAGTTTTTTTTTTCTTTTCTCCAGAGTGATAGGATTCATCTGTAAATTTCATTATTTAAAATATGCCTTCCCTGTAGTTGGTTATTAGGTATGGGGAGAAACTGATTGGATTGTTCAAGCCAGTCAATATGTTTGAAGCTGTTTTGGAGATGCTTACTCTTCGAGGTGATTATATAATTCAATTTGTTGTTTACTGGTTAGAATTTCTTCTTTTGAGCAGTAAGAAGAAATCCAATACGACATTAAGAAGTGTAATTTTAGGTACAATATGATGACCACAGATTACAATATAGATCAGTGTCTCACAGAGAAAGCTGTACTGAAAGACAAAACAAGAGATGACATGATAATGGAATGATTATCAATTTTTTAGACATTGATATAAACTGAATTTAATGAAAGCAAAAGAAGTGTTGGAAAAAAGACCCTAAGTTATTTTCTTATTTTTAATGTTCTTTCTAATGATATCTTTTGGGAAAAATATCTTCTAGCTAAAATGACTTCAATAAAAAAAAAATTCAAGAATGCTAAAACATTTTCCCTTAAGAACACTCTCACTGGCAGCATCTTAACTGTTAGTAAAAATCACTTTTATATTTAAAAAATTTTGGCTGTGAAACAAACTTTCCATTTGCTGAGTTTTAAAAATAAATATCAATATTTACATTAATGTGACTAATTTTTGGAAAAACACATCCCTATAGTGTATACATCCAAATGCTGTTTGCCCTTCAGAGTTAAATGCTTTGAAAGATGGCACCATAAGCTAGGGGATCTGCCACTGATCACAATGTTTTTAGGAGTTGCCATTAAATTGAACCATTTATTTTTTAACCCCACTCTTCAAAGATACTCAAACAAGACAACTTTCCATCCTTTGAGAATGATTCAAGTTTCAAAAATAGCTTTAGAAACTCTTAATGTTGCAAAAAAAAATGGTACATATAGTAGTTGATCAGTTTGGTTGATCAGCTTGGTCCACAAGAATTGGAATTTTAAAACTTAGATGGATTTTAATCTGGGGTCAATGAAATACCTCTGAAGGTCATGTGGCTGAACACAACCAGATTAGCTGGATATTTGTCCTGAGCACCTAAGACAATACTAGAAAAGTAATGAAATGAGAAAACATATATATATATTCATTACAGAACATATATATATGTTTATGTATATATATGTTTTGTTTTGTTTTTGTTTTTTGCCAGAACTTATCTTAATGAGAAATTGTATGCGGTTTGGATACCTGGGTAGGGGTGAAACCTATTGTGAAAGATATGTTAGGGTAAGAACAGAAGTAGACAAACTCATTTCCAAGGAGGACTTTTGTTTAACCAAGGCACTTTACTGTCTTCTCTGCTTCCTTCCACTTACCCTTTTACTAAATAAAACTAGAAACAGTTCGTGAATACTGTTGTGCGTGAGCCCCAAATTATTATACTTTACATGATACCCATGTGCCTTGATCAACAGGGATAATATAGAAATGTTTTCAAAAATGAAAATATTATTAGAATAAGTATACAGTCTCTCGAAAATAACTTTAAAGGCAATAGATTACATTCAGACACATTAGACATCAATATGAAAATTATCTACTTCCACACCGTTTTTTATGAAGTCAGGTAAATGGAAGATAGTGGGGAAGTAAACTTAGTCGAGTTGAATAGCTAGATATTGATGTGTGCTAGGGAATCAAGGAAGAGGCAACAAACACTTACTGAGTGCCTCCTGTCTCCGGGAAATATGTTAAGTGCTCACAGTCTATAGATGACTAAAGAACAGCCTCTGACCCAAAGGATCTCACTATCTAGTGAGAGAGATAGGCCAAGAAAGAGAAACTGATTAAGTTACTGGTATGCCTATATTTCATTTTTAGAGAACTTCTCACAGAGAAAAATATGTAGCATTGAAACTAAAATTCTATATCATCTTCGTGTACTTGCCCTTAACCTGCTACACTATCCTATTCTCTCCTCATATTAAAGGTCAACTGGAAATACCAGATAGCCTGTAAGTCTCAAGGTACAAATATGGAACTTAATTTATGTTGTTTTCTTATGCAATTTTGAAACAAATTCTTGGTTAATAAATAGAAAATAAAAAACTGTTAATAGAAGCTAATACATTATATACATAGAATAATATAAAGGACATGGAAAATATGCTAGAATTCTGTCACTATCTGATAGCTTGTCTCAAATTGTTAAATATTTTGAGTCTTTGTGCCAATTTGAGTATGTAACTCAATACTTCTACAGAATAAATACTTCTGTTTTCCTCCTATGGCTGTATGATGTGTTTGTTTATTTGTATAGTAATCGTCACTTTTTTCATAAAGCACTTAAGGTACTTATGGGCATATTTATATTCTTATGTCTGAACGTTTTTCATAAGTAAGTTTTTTTTAAAAATCTATACATTTATAGACCTTTTCCCAGAAAAAACTTAACTGCATTTGCATTTGTGTAATCCACTCATCCCTAAAAAGCATTAGTTTCATGGTTGGAATGTTGCAGCTGTTTAACAGCTTCCAGGCAACACTAGAAACTTAGTTTTAAGACAGGAAACTGGGAAGAGTAGTATATTTAATTAGAGTTTCAGGGGAGGTATTTAAAAAACACCTAAGTTAACGTGATCCAAGATTATCTAATTAATACCCTCACTGATTAAAAATGTAAACTATAAAGCCACTCTATTATTAATTGCAAATATTAATATTTGTGAAAGTAATTCTTCAGTTGGGTAATTGTATCAGTTTTTCTCTGCATTGATCTCCGGTAACCATTTATGTTTAATACAGGAGAGAGGTTGCTTGTAAATTAAGCCCCAAAGGAATAACTTTAAAAGTGTAACACAATTACATCATGTATTTGCTAGAAACTAGGTGTGTTTTAGATGGATTAGTGGTAGTGGGAAGGGGTCCTTTCAGGATTGTAGGTAATAAATTCAAAAAGATTGTTTAAATGAAATCATAGTTTTCCACAGTTACCTAATAACATCAAATGTGATTTACCTTTATCTCTGATAGACTGTCATCAACAATGTGGTACTTTTTGAAAATTTAAGCCATTCATTTTTCTGTACATATGTAAATACAAAAAAAAAAAAAAGCAGCCCAACAGTGCAAATTTGAAAATGTGAATGGAGGAAAACTTTCTTACTGTGAAGTAACTTTCTCACTTATCTGTCTATCTAACTTTCAAGTATCTTTTTTGGAGGAGAAAATGTAAAGACTATGAGTAGTTTCAAGTTGTTATAATATCTGTATTATTGCTACACATGTAATAAAGAACATCCTCATGTTGGTAGAAACACAAAGTAATCCCCAGATTAAGTCTTTTGTTTTTTCTTTCCTCAATTATGATTTCAATGTATCAAGTAGTCACGTGATGCTATTGTTCAAAGAATATGCTGATCTATAAATATTTTTTATAAAGAAAAAAGTACTGTGAATTGTTAACAAAATGCTGGAGTTTTGCCTATTCGTTCTTTTAAACGTAGCACAGAGAAAATATTAATTAAGCCCTCTAGATTCATTCTCTTTGATTAAGGAAAATAAAAAATAGAAACTACAAAGTTACAGAACCTCAGGACTATAAGAGATTTCTTATCAGAGTCCAAAATCAATCCATATATTCTTTAGATAATCCAAACATGTCATAATGGTGTATGTTTGAGCTAAAGTATTTCATTTTTATATTATTTATCAAGAAAAAATATTTAACTATAATGGAGTCTTGACTTTTGGCTGAGAATACTTTCTCAGCTCACAGGTCACCCATGGAGAGAAAACAGTAACCTGCTGGTTACATTAGGGAAGGTTTAGAGACCTTCTTGCATATTCAAGTCTATTTGGATTATTCATTCTTAAAAGATAAATTTGTATAAAGACAACTGTGGTGACGTAAA
Source organism: Macaca mulatta (assembly GCF_049350105.2). Taxonomy (NCBI): domain Eukaryota; kingdom Metazoa; phylum Chordata; class Mammalia; order Primates; family Cercopithecidae; genus Macaca; species Macaca mulatta. The sequence goes on along the minus strand of NC_133406.1, from coordinate 56,516,305 downwards.
CAATCCATGTAATGTGTACAGAACTCAGGATCAAAAATTTTATAAATTTTCATAGTATCCTAATATAGCATTTTATGTAATTAAATTAGAGTCATGAGAAATAACCTTTTAATATTTAGCTTTGTATTTAAAACTTCTCAAATTCTGTCAATTGATTAAAAAACTTCTATGTAGTATAGAAACCCAGAAACATAGTGCAACTAGTTTTATATCATACATTATTTTTAAAAGTTCACACAGGTCTTACTTGGTAATACATTTTTTGTTCACGGTTTTTCCTCTCTCTTCCACCATTTTAATTACTCAAACATTTTTTGACTACAAAGTCAGTGCTTACTAAAAGCTCACAGGAAATAAAATAGTATTATATACATTGTTTCACACAGATTGATGTAAAAAACATTTGGTATCCTGTTGATTGAAAGAACAGATGCTTGTATAATTTATGAAGCCAGTAATACGTCCACAATATCCTCCCAAAATAGTAAGGTATTCTAATAACATAGTGGGGAATGCAGTCAAATAATTTGGGAGATTCCAATTTGTAGACTGTATTTTGAATGGAGCAAAAAAAACTTGAAAGATATTATCAATATCCTAAAAATACAATTATAACCACTCATTTTCCAAAGTAACACAATACAATAATAAAATAACATTTTAATGATTCACATAAAAAATTAAAAAGCCTAGCATGTGTTTTCATTGATTGTACATTTCATGTTGCACTCACTGGCAAATTTTAATAATTTGTTTAAACAAGGGGGACTACTTCTTTTCATAACAAATATCCATCATGTCAATTGTCCCAGAAAAAAAAATTCCCCCCAAATGCTTACTTTCTTTCTAACACACATATCACTCTTACTTTTCAAATATTAATTTAGTATTAATAATAACATAATAACATAAGTTGTGTTACTGATATGGTAATGCTTATGTGGGATTAATTTTAAGTTATTCTGAATATCAGTTAACACATCTGTACTTTCTAAACTGAATGATTAATCAACTATTAGTACAAATTCTTGGATCGAGGGCACTATATTTCTTTGCTAAAAATAAACACTGCTCACTAGGGCATTGGCACAGTTTGTGGAAGTCATGGGGTTATACTATTACACGATGGATTCTCGTTATGAAAAAAATAACATGGCTTCAACTGTGATTTGAATTTTTCATTACATTCATTTCACTCCAAACTTCACATCATCATTGTGCTTTTTTCTATAAAAATGAGATTTTTTCTATGTTTTTTTGTAAATTGATTATGTAAATAACTTATTGTTTATAAAGGATTACTTTTGATAGCTCAATATAATTTATCTGTACTTTAAGTCCAAGGATTTTGAAAAAAAAATTTAGTTACATATATTTCCTTTTTTTCTCTTTCTCTTTCTCTGTTTTCTTTCATTTTCTCTGTCTCTCTCTCTCTCTTTATTTTTATTTTTTGCTTCAGAAAAAAGTCGAAATTTCAGAGCAAATAAACATTGAAATAACTTTCCAGTAAACAAACCTCAAAATATTAAAAAATATGAAGATTGAAAATTTTCAAAAGTACAACAAAATTTAAAAACTAGTCTGATTCTATGTAGATAGCCAGTGGCATACTGATTTGATTTAACATAATTTATAGCATAAGCTCAAGAATAAGAAACTATTTTGAAAAGTTAACGGTAATAATTATTCTGAATACACTATAGTCTTCATAGTTTGCACTGATGTTGACGATTAAGATGGGGTGCATTAGGTTAATCAAGGGTTCCTAACTTCAGGAGAGTTTAAGATTAATTATAACTTTCAAGTAGACATCAATCCTCTTTAGAGCTACTTGTCTTGGAAGAGCTCTCCCTGTCTGTCAGTCATTACCACCTACCAGGTAAGAAAGCCACACAACGGAGTGCTGTACCTTACTGGGAATGTTATTGTGTCATTAATTAAAAAAAAAAAAAAATATATATATATATATATATATATGTTTTAAGGCTAATAGAATTTTTTTAAGCAGTGGGAAAACAGTTGGTTTTGAAGGAAGAAGCATTAGAATCTAAGGAGACCCTGATTTAATCTGATCCCCTTACATAATGGTATCCCTTTTAAAATATCTGTTATAAAGGATTATTCAGAAATATATTGAAGCACTGTATATGAGAATGGTTTTATTATCTAGATTTTATTCAGAAAACCAGATCTCATAGAGGTTATACAATGAAGCCAGTGACTGGGAGGTCTTGGGTTCATTGACTCAGTTATATTGCTGTTTCCTTAGTTATGATATTATGCTACCCAATAAACTACACCTTTACATTGCTGCAATTGACATGCATAGAAAAACTTTATGCATACAGACATAGTGTGCATGTATATACTCTACTGAACAAAATAGTTTAAACTAGCATATAGTAAGAAGTGATTAATTTGAGAAAAGTAAAATACACAAAATATATCAATATTTATCAATAATATTAATAATATCAACAATCAATGGGAGATTATTAAAATGATGTTAATGTTGGAATTACAATGATTCTTTTTAATTTTCTTATTACGTTAAACTCTGAATATTTGAGTTTGTATGCAGTTTTTAAACAAACAACACACAAACATTTATATCTGTAAACACTTATAAAAACAAACCAAAAAGATGAGTAGACTGTAAATCTCTAAATCTTTGCAGAGTTTAAAGCTGCTTTAAAAATTTTCACTGTTGTCTGGGTACGGTGGCTCATGCCTGTAATCCCAGTACTTTGGGAGGCCGAGGTGGGCTGATCATGAGATCAGGAGATCAAGACCATTTTGGCCAACATGGTGAAAACCCGTCTCTACTAACAACACAAAAAAATTAGCCAGGCATGGCAGTGCACGCCTGTAGTCCCAGCTACTCGGGAGACTGAGGCAGGAGGATTGCTTGAACCCCGGAGGCAGAGGCTGCAGTGAGCCAAGATCGTGCCATTGCACTCCAGCCTGGCGACAGAGCGAGACTCCGTCTCAAAAAATAAAATAAAATAAAAGTTTCAGTGGTCAGTATGTGTCAATTGGTTGGATTTTACTATGGAAAACATTTGTAAGTCACTCAAAGTCTATTTTGTAAGAGGCACAATGTGGGTTTCTTATATGTAAATACAGTTAATATGTATGTTAAAAATAAACCAATTAATTTTTTTCAGTTACTGATAACTTTATCAAATAGTGCAAAGGTTATGGTGGAAATTCGTCCCTTCTTGAAAGGAAATTAATAAGACATTTTACAAAGTGAGTAATGTAGAATTACTCCCACAGTTTTTTGGGATGGAAAACCAGAAACTTTTCAGGCTCTTTGCCGTTATCAGGAGTAAGGGCTGTCATTAATTACAAAACTATTGGAAATATAATTATAGTCCTCTGTGGGGTGCTAGTATTTTGATAGTAAAAGATAATCTCATTGGAGCCAAGCTTTGGCATGGCTCGCCCTGATTTTCCTTCTTTCTCATTGGAGAACCATGTCCAAGTTCCCAACTTTGCTCTCCATGACATTTAGTCAGTTTCTGACCTCTTTCATGCTTTTGCTTTTTCTATTGAAGCAACCAGAAGGCCCCATAATTACAATTATAATTACCCAGAATGAGCATTTCTGTGATAAGCACTTTAACTGCATAACTGGGAAGGCAATAGTGCCAGTGCTGAAGCATTTATTGAGATTTTATATCCTGATCAGAGGAAGAAATCTAAGAAAATGGAGACAGACATGAGAAAGGGATCTTGGGACCCCAAAATGCCAGTTAAGCGGAAATTTTATTTATGATGAGTTTCAGAGATAGCTTTATCTCCGGAGAAGGAGGAGGAAACAGCAATGGCATTTTTTTAATGCAATATTTTTCACTTCTTTTGTTTTGAATAGATTCACTTTCATGACATAAAATAAAACTGACTAAACTATTAATCTATTTATGCATACATGCTGCTCCTCAGATTTTAAAACGAAGTAAAACTAAGGATAAAACGTGCATGACAGCAAAGACTCAGTCTCTTTCATTTGTCCAGATCAATGCCCACGTGCCCAATTTAGGTCAAGGCATCAGGCAGAGGAAAGGACTGGAGACTGACATTGAGATGCTCTATTTCACACACTTGCCCTCTGGAAGGACTGGCAGAGGCAGTCACTTAAATTAAATACAGATCATCAAACAAGATATATAATCTATTCCTAAAACAGACAACTTCAGCATCCCAAATCCCTATGGCTTTTTACTGAGGCGCATTGCACTACTTTTTTATGTTCCTCTGTCAATTCATGTTAGGGTTTGCTTTGTTTAAATGTGGTATTTTATGTATTTCGTGACCCTCTTGCACAAAGCAAAAAAAAATTGCTTTGGTTTATTTATGACCTACTAACCTTAAGCAAAACTGAAATACTTAATGTTCCCACAAGCCTAGGGATGAGAAATGAAAGCTACAATAAATTTGGCTTGGATGCAAATTGGATTGGTTTTATCCTACCCACACAACCCTCCAAAATTAGGAAGAAGGGGATAAGAGAGTATTTATGCATAAATGACCTATTGCTTGTGGCTCTTTTCATTCAAGGAGAACTATGCAAGAATGCATATTGCTACCCCCAACTTAGAATTCTGGAATTACGAACAATGTGTTCTAAAAATTTGCCAGTACCATTACATCTTAATATTTTAAAGATAAATGATTTATAGGTAAGGATTAAGTTGTGAAAATAAAGATAGAAAAGATATAGGATTGGAAGGAAGAAGACAGTAATTGCAAGACCACACGAATGAGCAGAAAACTAAATTGAACCAACAAGTGGAACAATTTTTCTGTATTAGACAAAATAATTTAGAATATAGAGCCTAAAGTTTACTATCTTCTCTGACACTAGATTAATTGGAAGCAAGAACACAGAGATCCTATTTTCCACTGTGAATGATTTAAACTGTTAAGACATAAGGTTTTATCTTCAACAAACTATGACTATGGTTAGCCCAAGGAAAGAAAAAATAATCACTTTATTTATCATTGCTATTTTATGTGTAAATAACAAGTCATTTAATGTAACTTCTATAGTTTCAAGTAAATCATTATAAGATTTTTAAGAATTTTAATGTTAAATCAATTATAGCTAAGATTTTTAGTCTAAGAATATAACAACTTTAGGATTAAGTTAATTGTATTCTTCCAAAGACTTCTAAGATAATATTTTGGAAAACAAAGATAACATAATTATGCATTGTAATTATTTGTAACTGACCTAGAGCTTTGTTTACTGGTAGGCCAAATGCATTTTGTGTTAAGGGAAAATACACAGTGTAGAGTCTTTAATCACAACATCCCTATTATACAAACTTTGGTAGATGTAGCAAGAGATGAATAGGCATGATTGAAAACAGTTGTATATTGACCTGACACTAGTACCACAATAGGCAGGCAACAGAACAGGAGTGATATGCTTTCACTCGTAATTGATAATGCAAACAAATGAGTCCTCAGTCCCATGATAATATTCTTTGCAGCAGCAACACAGATATGCCTACTGATAAAGCATTCTTCTAGGGTTTTATTCTGTGGGAGAAATTTGCTTCTTTCAAAAGAATTAAACAATGAAAAATTCAGATACATCACTGTTTCATATTCTATGACTATTTGTCAATTCAAAACTTACTACCAGTTGATCACTAGTCCCTGTTTCTCTCAAAAACTATCTGTTAAAGTTTTCATGTGAACGATTTGTCGAAAAGGTTAAACTATTATTGGCTTTAAAATATTCTAAGTGACTGAAATGTAAGAATGTGTAAAAATTTGGGATACATATTTCACTAACATTTCGAGAGTAATTGCCTTGACTTGAATAGACCATGATCACCTTCAAAGTAGCATTCCAAATTATTGTGGGTTGTCACTCCTACAGATAATTACTCTATAACCATATTAGATGCAAGTTAAATGGATGAAATAATGACTTTCTATTCTGGTTTTGATACATCCAAGGTGACTTTTGTTTTAATTGATGGTAGAAAATTATTGAAAATGGTTCTAAAAATAAATTCAGTAGAGTTCATAATAATTTTAAAATAAGCATTAATGATAAAAGTCTTAGAAAATAAGACTGTGGGCCGGGCGCGGTGGCTCACGCCTGTAATCCCAGCACTTTGGGAGGCCGAGGCGGGCGGATCACAAGGTCAGGAGATCGAGACCACGGTGAAACCCCGTCTCTACTAAAAATACAAAAAATTAGCCGGGCGCGGTTGTGGGCGCCTGTAGTCCCAGCTACTCGGGAGGCTGAGGCAGGAGAATGGCGTGAACCCGGGAGGCGGAGCTTGCAGTGAGCCGAGATCGCGCCACTGCACTCCAGCCTGGGCTGGGCGACAGAGCGAGACTCCGTCTCAAAAAATAAAAAAAATTAAAAAAAAAAAAAAAAAAAAAAAAAAAAAGAAAATAAGACTGTGAAAAGAATCCCTCACCCATCTACCCATAAAGAGATGTTAAGGGATGTTAGATGTTATTTAAAATAATTGCAAATAAATGGTTTCGTAGCATACATAGATTATATTTACCTTTCACTGTATTAATGAAATATTTGTGCCATAAGCTAAGGAAAATGAATTGAGCTGGTTTCTTCATTTATAATTTGTTCAGTATTTTCTAAATAAGATTATTCTTAGTAAATTACACTAATTTTAAAACCTTATTTTAGAATAAAATATAGTAAATATATAATGTAAATATAAATGATATCATCAATGCTAATTTACTTTGAGGAAATCTAAGGTAATTCTGTTTAATTTTTGTATAAACTATATACATAATGCTTGCCCATTATAAGCGTAACGATATTTAAATAATAAGATATTGTTTGGATTTTATGCCCCAACGTACTTTGAATAACAAATTCTCCCTGTCTTTAACAGTGAGATAATTCCATCTCTGGAACTAAGCCAATATAGGCCATTTTTTAGCTTAATGAAACCGACCCTTTTCTCTCCTACAATGTGATGTGGAGGTTTGCCAAACTCTTCGTTGGAAGAACCACGCTTCTTATTTGTCTTCTTCTGTATTCTTTTGAAACGGCATAAAAATTCATAAAATATATGACTAAAGGTACTGTTGTTTCTGTCTCCCATCCCCTTCAGATACTTACAGATACTGTAAAGTGAGCAGAATTCTGAGTTTTGAGGTTGCTTCAGTGAACATTCAACGCTGTCGGTGAGTTTGGAATTAAAATCAAAACCATCGACCGTTGATTGTACCCTATGGCTAACCATCATCTACTCCATGGCACTCAGAATTCGTTGAAGACAGGAAACCAAAGGTGGACACACCAGGACTTTCTCTTCCCTGTGCAGAGATTATTTTTTAAAAGGTCACAATCAACATTCATTGCTGTCGGTGGGTTGAACTGTGTAGACAAGCTCACTGAACAATGAATGCAACTGTGGCCCCGCTTTTTGCTGTCACAATCAACAGATATTCCATCTTTGAAAGATGTGTTCAGAGTAGTACTATTGTTCTTTAAGTTTTCAAATCCGTCAGCATCTTCTGTTTCATTTGTTCAATTTATATCATGTGATGGGATTTCAGTGAAAAAAGGCACAGGTTTAAACAAGAATAAAACTTCTCTACCTTTTGTATGCTATAAACACAGCATGTTTTAGAAAAGGCAAAACTATTTTGTCCATCTAACGTATAGTATCATCATCTAGGTTAGCTCACCTTCTTACTGTTGTAGTGTGAGTGAAAAGAAGACTTGAAGATGGACGTCAGCACCCATGCCATTGACAGCAACAACACTTACAAATATGTGTTCTTTACAACTTTTGTTAGGTGTTCTGGTCAAAGTGGGATAGAAACACCAGATAAGTTTAGCTTTCTGCTTCTCTGGGTGAGGATTTGCTCATATAATTCTGCCTCTTGCTATGTAACATGCTAAAGAAGAAGAAAATAATATATACATAACTATATAACTATCAGAACACTTATGACAGTCATATAGTAGATTGATTCTCCCAATTCAATTTCCACTTTAAATTAAAACGTTACCCACTTACTTTGTGCATGAACTGTGTGGTTAGACTTACAGTCATGGCCCATTAATTGCCTCATGTTTACTCATCTGACTTTTCAAGTAAAAACCCATGCATATCATGGTTTTTCTTAAGTGGTTTGCCTCTGCATTTTTATATAGGACATTTGTCATTAAATTTGATCACAGCAGTTTTAAGTTTACCATTTGTAATGATAATAATTATATAGCAAACTAAAATGCTTTCTTGAGTGTCTATGTTTGGAGTACCTGGATGGCTTCAATGTTCATTTTTTTAAAAAATTGTCAAATACACTATCCTTTCTTTTCCTTGATCTTTTAAATCTCATTTGCCTTTAACTCCCATTGCTGAAACCCATCTCTGGGACCCAGCTCTAGACCTCATCATAACCTTAAAGTATTTTACCACATCTGATATCTAATATTCCACTCTGTCTGTCACGTCTTACCATTCTAGTTTCTCATTCTCTTATCACCAAGGCAACTGTCCTTTCAATATCAGTGTTGCTGAAAAATAAAATCACATCATCATATGGACACTTTAATACACATAGTCAGGGGCCTCCGAATGCCTCAGTCCCTCAACTCTGACCTAGCTTTTCTTCTACTCCACTCCCTCGTGCTTAGCCTAAATGTTTACCTCTTTCCTCAACTGCTCCTTTCCACGATTCCACTCTCAACAGATGAACTGACTTCTGTTTTCATTGAGAAGCTTGAGTCCATGTGATTATTCCCTCTACTTCCTTGTTTATAGCCTATGAATGCGTAGGATTCTGCCCTGAGTTCTCTCATGTGAGCCTCCTGCCTTGCTCAGGACATCTCTTCCCCTATGATATCCCCCTTCTCTCTCACCATCTGGCTCCATTTCACATGTGACAACGTTCAGTTTTCTCTCTTCTCAAATAGAAAACAAAGGAATTTTGAGAAAAACATTCTCCATACTTTCTTTATCCGCAAGTTACTTACCCCACTTCTTTTCTTCTTTTTAAAAGCTAAGATTTTAGAAATAGTATGTAGTAGCCTGCAGCACTGTCTTTATTTGTTTACTCCCCATTTCACCTCAATTATATATAATTCAGCATCTTCTACTATTTCTCTCTCCCACTTGTGCGTAACATCATTGTAATGACACTGCTTTTCACCAAAACACCAGCGAGCTCCATATTGCCAAATACAAATCAAACTTTTCTGCCAATTATCCTACTCGAACTCCCCTTGAGGCCGAACACCGCTACCACTTCTTCCTAAACTCCAGTCCCCATTCACTTGTGTGATCCCACTCTCATTTGGATTTCTGTCTTTATTACAGTAATGTCATATTTATTTATTATTAAGAAGCTCTTCATCTGCTTAAACTCCCAATGCCAGTATCCTTCTGAGACCCATCCTTAACTTTCTGGCTTTTTTCTCTTCTCTCGTCTCACAATCTTTGAAGGAATCTCAGGCACGTGAATGATGTTTACATCTGCTCAGATGCTGCGGATACCCAAGTCTTTATCTCCAGCTTACATATCCCAAACCTACATATCTGTCTTCTGCTCTTCTCATAGACCCAAGCCCATTCATGACTACAGATAACTTATCATCTTTTTCCCAAGGGATAATACCCTTGATCTACTTAGCAACCAAAGCCATAAATCTCGATTCATTTCATGTTCCTGAACCTTGCTTCCTCTCCTTTTCTAAACATGTAATCGCACAGTCCTGAAGATGTTTACCTTTTATCCTGCTAATATTTCAATTATTATGTATAACCTTAGTCCAGAAATGCACCCTTATTACTTGGACTATTCCAATAGTCTCCTAACTCCCACCATCAGCCAGCCATCTGTTCAATATTTTCTTCAAGGCGTTTTTAAAAAGTGATTTTAAAAACGTAATCTTATTGTGAAACCCTTTAATGCACCTGGAATAAAATATTTGATAGATGGATAGTTCTGGTGGGAAAAGTGTTGTGAATATTAGCTAAATGAGAAAAAATAGTATCTTGGACTTCATATAAGTTCTCAAGCTTAATTTAAGTATATTAAGGAATTAAATGTAATTTTTGAAAATTTTCTAAAATAAACATAGTCGAAGATTTAATATCCTTGAAATGGTGAAGAACATTTTCAATTTTAACACAAATGAGGCAAAAAGAAAAGAAAAGACAAAAGAATGGGTGGCTTTGACTGCATTGAACTTCAAACTATAACGTGTCAAAAATAACCACATAATGAAAAGGCAGATAGCCAAATGAAAATGAATATGAACAATAAGAAAGAAAAAAGATTAATAAACTTAATATATAACATTTTTAATATACAAAAAGCAGTAAGAAAAAATTAGCAATTAAAGAGACAAATGAACAGTGGACATGAATAGAGCGGTCAGAGATGTAAAGCAAATGAGACATACATGATGCCAAATTCTGCTTTACTTATGAAAATTCAAATTAAAAACCATGAGAAGTAATATTTCTTTAGTAAAGCTAACTGATGAAGAAAATTTAGTGATGGTAACATGAATGTTCTCATACTATACTATATTGTCTTTGGTTTCTGCTGAAATTTCTGGGCTTGATTTTTCCATTTCCATTAGTTTCTTTTTGGAACATGGAAACACACCCTTCCAGCTATGGCAAATTAGATCAGAAGTACACACCTGTGCCAAAGGGACTCCATCCATTCATTTGACTGAAACTTTTATGTTTTCATTCTTACGAATTTGAATTAAAATAAACATAAATCCTTCAGGAGTAGAAGGTGTGTACAAAATGTATAATTCCATGAAGATTTGGAATAGATTAACATTTTACTTCTCTTATATGTAAAAAAAAAAAGTAAATAAAAGATGCAAGGTGGTCAGTGAAGAGCAGCTACAAGAAATAGACATGAGATTTTTGCAGTTCCCTGAGAGATGGATGAAAAAGCTTTAGTCCAAAAAGCTCCAGGTTCAGAAACCATTTTCGCAGCCATCTTTGCTCTGCTTTTTTTTTTTCTTGATGACTGTTTTAGGAGTCTATAATAATTTTAATGGCTTAAAATAAGTCCTATTTTATTTAGCTAAGAATGGTTTGTGTTCTTTGCCTTCAGAACATATACAATGCTTATGAGAGCATGATCTGATTTAAATGTTATGGAAACAATTTTATCAATAATTTAACAATGCTTGTACACTTTTAATCAATAATGTATTTCTAGAATTCCCATTTACCTATGTATTTATTTTTAATAGACTAATACTAATTATCTATGTTTATGGGATACAATGTGAATTGCTTTTGCTTTTTTGTTTTTTGTTTTGAGACTGAGTTTCATGCCTGTCTCCCAAGCTGGAGTGCAATGGCGCAATCTCAGCTCACTGCAACCTCCGCCTTCAGGGTTCAAGCGATTCTTCTACCTCAGCCTCCCAAGTAGCTGAGATTACAGGTGCATGCCACCACACTTGGCTAATTTTTGTATTTTTAGTAGAGGCGGTGTTTCGCCACATTGGCCAGGCTGGTCTCGAACTCCACAACGTGATGTTTCAATCTATAAATATAATGCAGAAAAATTACATCAAGGTAATTAACATATCTACCACCTCAAGAATTTATCATTTTTTGATGGTGAGAATGTTAACAATCTGTTCTTTTTGGCAATTTTGAAATATACAACACATTATTATTAACTGTGGTCTCCATGCGATATGATAGGATCACTAAAACTTATTCCTCTAGTCTAAGTAAAGCTTTGTAAACTTTAATAAACGTCTCTACTATCACTGTTCCTCTCACAGTCTCCCAACCTCCAGTAACCACATTTTTATTCTCTGTTTTTATTAAATTAAACTGTTTAGATTCCACATGTAAATGAGATCGTACAGTATTTATCTTTCTGTGCCTCCCTTATTTCACTTAGCATAATGTCCTCCAGTTTCATATATGTTGTCAGGAATAGCAGAATTTCCTGCCTTTTTAGATGAATAATTTTTCATTATGTATGCCACATTTATTTTAATCCATTCATCTATTGAGCACTTAAGTTGCTTCCATATCTTAGTTATTGGGAATGAAGTTGGAGAGAACACGAGATTGTAGATGTCTCTTTGTTGTACCAATTTTCAATTCCTTCGAATATATGCCCAAAAGTGAGATTGCTGGATCATATGGCAATTCTCTTATTATTATTTTGAGGAACTTCTATACTATTTTCCAAAATGGCTATACTAATTATTTACATTCCCATCAACAGTATACAAGGGCTCTCTTTTTCTCCACATCCTCACCAACACTTCTCATTTGTTTTTTTGATAATGGTTATTCTAACAGGTGTGACAAGATATCTTAATGTAGCTTACACTTGCATTTACCTTATGACAAAAGGTGTTGAGGCCGGGAGCGCTGGCTCAAGCCTGTAATCCCAGCACTTTGGGAAGCCGAGGCGGGCAGATCACGAGGTCAAGAGATCGCGACCATCCTGGCCAACATGGTGAAACCCCGTCTCTAGCAAAAATACAAAAATTAGCTGGGTGTGGTGGTGCATGCCTGTGGTCCCAGCTACTCTGGAGGCTGAGGCAGGAGAATCACTTGAACCCAGGCAGCAGAGGTTGCAGTGAGCTGAGATCGCACCACTGTAGTCCAGTCTAATGATAGAGCAAGACTCTGTCAAAAAAAAAAAAAAAAAAAAAAAAAAGATGTGTATGTTGACCATTTGTATATCTTCTTTTGGTAAATGTTTGCTCAGATCCTTTATCCATTTTTTAATTATGTTTTTTTCTTTTCTTGCTATTGAATTGTTTAAATTTGAATGCCTTATATATTATGGATCTTAACTCGTTACCAGATATATAGTTTGGAAATCTTCTCTTCCAGTCCATGGAAGAGAATATCCAATGTTATGGAGATTTTTCTCTATGTTTTCTTCTAAAAGTTCTAGTTTCAGGTCTCATATTTAAAGTTCTTTATCCATTTTGAGTTGATGGGAGTGTGTGGCATGAGATAAGGGTCCAATTTTATTCTTCTGCAAGTGGCTATCCAGTTTTCCCAACACCATTCATTGAAGTAATTGTCTTTCCCCCATTGTGTGTTCTTGGCACCTTTGTCAACAATCAGTTGACCATAAGCAGTTGGGTTTATTACTGGGCTTTCTTATTTCTTTGGTTGATGTGTCTGTTTTATGCCAGTATGATGCTGTTTTGATTGCAATGGTTTTATGAAATCTTTTGAAATTAGGACGTGTGATGTTTTAAAATGTATTTATGTATGTATGTATGTATGAAGAGATTCAAAGCAGCATTATTTTTAAAAATTTAATAATAGCAAGCTAAATGTTCAAAAATGAGTAGGACAATGAATTATGACATATCATATGGAAAATAATAACAACTATATTTTAATTAAAAATCTTGCTTATATTTAAGTATAAATTTTTCAGAACTCAGACAGAGGGTTAAATTCCAGCTTACTAGAAGAGTAATCATGGGGAAATTAATTTTCCTAAGCTTGAATTTGTTCAACTGTGTAATTTGTATAATATTCCCTACCTGAACATTGTTGCTTTAAGGATAAATGAAATAATTCACATGATGACTTTAGCACAGTGCCTGACATTTAGTAAATATTTAGTAGTTAGTAGTAGACTCTCTCCCTGTGTATGATCATAGCCCAATAAATAACAAATTATTATTTTTCTTTAACTCCTAGTGCTGGAATTTTGACCATTTTCTATCATATTCATTATATCTTCTACATTTCTGAGATAAAAAATGTGTTACTTATACTCTTTTAGATAATGGTAAGCCACTAAATGATTTTACTTTAAAAATATCTTTATTATTAAATTCCAAATGTATTTGTTTATTGAACTAAAAGCCTTCCAAAGTGCTAGAACTCTAATACATACTAGTCACAGGGCATTGATGATAGCATTTAAAATTATTAAATGTTATAAAGCATGCATTTATTTAAACATAAACGACACACACAGAGAGAAAGATACAATGCTTTATAAAAGTGCTTTATTTAACTTTATTCTCATTCTAAATCTGAAGATAAACTCAGGTCCAAAATTTTAAGGTAAATAAACATAAGTAAGAATGAGTTAGTTTGAAAGATTAAGTCAGTTATGTACTCTTATCTTTTATATTTCCTCTGAAGGAATTTGAGTGCTTGACAGTTAATGATATAAAGTTCACTGATGAAAATTCCATTTAATATTATACTTTTCATGTACATTGACTTGAATTCACAATGTAAAAAAATTAAAATGTTTAATTGACTATTCATTTGGCTTTGAATATTGCTCTTGATTTTTTGTAACATACATAGGCCATTATTACATGAAATTAATAATATGATTATTATTTCTGTAACTTTATCAGTCCAAACTTTATCAGTTTTTGAATGAAAGATAAGAAGAATCAAGTCATAACTCATGTGGTAGGATGTGCTTTTAAGTAATATTGGGCAGTCATTGTCCAATGGTGGCATCAAGATATCTTAAGAAAGGTATATAAAAAATTAAAATGTATTTCAAATATTTAAAGGAATTATTATAAGTGGTATCTTTTATCAATAATCTTTCTTTTCCAGATAGTTTGAAAAGAAGAGAGAAGTCTAATTTTCATTGGTGATTTCCTTTCAAGACCAGTCATTACCAAATTTGTTTAGTTAAAAATTTCTCTTGATTTTGGTCTAGATTTTATCTGTTTGAGAAGATTTTATTTTAAAGTTTTCTCCCTTTTTATGTTTTGTTTTAAGCTGACAACATATACCTCTTTACTGTTTTAAAAGACTCTAAGTATTGGTTCAAAAAAAAATACAACACAAGTTGTTCTTCACTTTTTATTTGCTTATTTATTTATTTTTGAGACAGACTCTCACTCTGTTGCCCAGGCTGGAGAGCAATGGTGCAATCTCAGCTCACTGCAACCTCCGCCTCCTGGGTTCAAGTGATTCTCCTGCCTCAGTCTCCTGAGTGAGTAGCTGGGATTACAAGCATGTGTCACGACACCGGCTAATTTTGTCTTTTTAGTAGAGACGGGGTTTCACTGTGTTGGCCAGGCTGGTCTCGAAGTCCTGACCTCAGGTGATCCACCTATCTCAACCTTCCAAAGTGCTAGGATTACAGGCTTGAGCCACCATGCCTGGCCTATTCTTCACTTTTGATCAATTTGCAAAATAAAGTTAAATAGGATTATTATTTACTTTATTGAATTCACACAACGATATGGCTACATGGTTTCCTTTAATCCTCATAAGAACCATTTGAGAAAGGAAATACTGTTTTAAAGATGGGCACAAGATAATAATAATATGCCTGATGCCACAGAACTGATAGAGTGATGGCTCTAAGCTATGCTATCTACTTTACATTCAAATTTTGAGAATTTAGCTTGTAGTGAATGACTATTTCTAAGGAAAGAAGAATAATGTATTCCTTTAAAAACAATAGCTAAGCTTGACTTCTTTTTCACTGGGATTTAGGGCATTATAAACATGTGATCCAAGAACAAAGTTTATACCCTCGAACTACATATTTGGAAACATGACATGCCAATTCAAGTGATCTAAGTCCTGGTTTTCCTTATTAATAATAGAAAGAAATTTCTATAAGTCAGAGGGTTTACCTGGTTTGTTTGCTGCTCTAAGCCTGGCACCAACAACAATGTCAAACATACAACAGGAGCTCAATAAATATTAGTTGAATGAATCAGTCAAGAATGTATCTACTCATAAAGCATGTAATCCAATGCTTTAGGTCCAATGCTGTGAGTCAAAGTTGAGTTGTGGGTGTCTCAGAAAACTACATCAAAACATGGCGTTTATTTATAGTGGAGTCATAGCATTTACTTATATATTTACCATGTGCGAATTTACCAACTGTATTTCTTCCTAAGAAATAATTAACGGCAAGACAAACCATCATTGAATGAAGTAGTGAAAGAAGAAAAGGAAATAAAGAAGAAAGAGAGAGAGAAAGAGAGAGAGAAAGAAAGAAAGAAAGAAAGAAAGAAAGAAAGAAAGAAAGAAAGAAAGAAATGAAGAAAGAAGGAAATCCTCACCATTATAATCATAAAATGCCTTGAATCATAAGACACATCTTAGTTTCAGAGATGTTAAAATGTGAAAGACACTTCTTAGAGTAAATGTCATACAGTTTTTACCCTCAGAATGTCACCATTGATGGGTTGCCTTGTTTACACTAAACAAGGAATACACTTAAATCTGAAAAGGTAATAAAAGGAAGAAAAAAATATGGAAAGATTTTGGAAATAATTTTAACTTTCTCTTTACCATTTTGTGGAAATGAAATGAATTGTTTGAACTTTACAACTATTTTAAGGACATTCAAGGGTTATTTTAGTTGTATGTGATTTTTATCCTATATACTGATCTTAAAATCCAACTTTCTCCTTGACATTCATGTCAGAATAACTTCTAGGTAAAATGGATTTTTCTTCATTTCTAATAATCTAAATTATAGCTAGTTAGAAGGAGTAGCATTTATGTTTCAGACATATTTGTGTTTTTCCAAATTATTTCTTCTACTTTACTCGTTGCTATCACAATTGAATACAATTTTAAATGGTTTTAATCACATTTTCACATCCACTCATTCTTCCTGCTCCTTCTAAGAAAGCTGATTGTGAATATGCTGAGCTGCTTAAACAGCCCCTCACCATGTAAATATTCCTGAAAAATCAACACCACTAGTAGGAATAAAAGATTTCTCTGTGTTCACTGCCTGAGTCTCCCTAAGCCGTGGACAGACAGCTTGGACCCATGGACATAAAGCCTTAGCTAGTGGCGCCAAATCCCACAAAGCCATTTTTAAGATGCCTGGGTTATGCTATCAATCCTCTTACCTTAGGCAACCCCCTCCTGCTGGTTAAGTGCTAACACATGCTTTACAACTGCAGGAAGGGATATGGTTTACAGATTAAAATTAGATGCAGAATTAAATTGCTTGAACACAGCAAAATAGAAGGGTAGTGGGTGGGGTGGAGAAGACAATTTGAGCATGCCAGTACTCACACACACTTAATTCCAAGGCTTGGATTTCCATGAATTTCGATTAGAATTCTTAGGTTCAGGTTCTGCGTTCATTCCTGAGAGTCATTTTTAGAGCAGTAAACATAGACTCTGTCAAAATATATGCAACCCCATGAAAATGCATGTTCAAATTATAGACTTTACAGCCATGAGAGATTGCTGAGTTAAATACCAGAGCTCCTTTAGAAAGCCAAGCAGAGTAATTTAATGACTACTAATGACATTGGTAACTTTTCAGGCTACTATAATAAGAGTAATCAGATCTCAGGCTTCAGGATGTAACATGATCACCTGTGCTTTTCAGAAAAGAATTTCTGTACACATCGACAATATTGTACAGCTGGCCAAGCACATTATTGGTAATGTCAGAAGAAAGGGGAGGACAGATAGCCTTTCTCTAAATCATTAAATCCCTTTACAACTGGTAAGCACATACTAATATAGCAATTAAGATAGATTCATCTATATTATGTAAAAAATATCAGCCATTGCCTGAAAACCTAAGAACTAAACAACTAGAAAAGAAAGAAAGAAGTTCGTAACATGTTCTTTCCTGGTTTTTAATATGAAGTTATGAAATAAAAATTTATTCATTCAACAAATATGTGCTGGGCGGCCATTTATTTAATGGAATGTTGCTAAGTGTTGGGGGAGATACCATGGTAAGCACAGACATACTTACTACTTTCTGAAAGCTTGAAGTCTAGTGGCAGAGAAGGATATCAATCACACAGTTATGTAAACAGAGGGCTCTTAAGTAAAGGCCTACAGAATAAAAGGAACTGGGAAAAGTTACAGAGTTTTACGTGCTAGACAGGGAAATTCTTAGTAATGTTGTAAATCAGAATTGAAAAGGAGCTCTCTGAATAAGCTAAATGAGTCCAAGGTCTATACATGGTTGGATAAAACAAATGTTACACTTTATTGATTGGTAAAGAATCTTCACTTAGATCCAGTAAATTTTTGGTGTACTCAGGTTATTCAAAGTTCATAGTCTTTGGGCCAGGCCTGGTGGCTCATGCCTGTAATCCCAGCATTTTGGGAGGCCAAGTAGGGTGGATCACCTGAAATCAGGAGTTCGAGACCAGTCTGGCCAATATGATGAAACCCAGTCTGAGAGGCAGGAGAATCGCTGGAATCTGGGAGGCAGAGGCTGCGGTGAGCCAAGATCATGCCACTGCACTCTAGCCTAGGTGACAGAGTGAAACTCAGTGTAAAAAACGAAACAAAACAAACAAACAAAAAAGTTCATGGTCTTCTATGAGCTTCAACTGGTTAGAACTAGTTGTGATTAATTTAGTTTTGAGATCTCCTAGTCAAGTGCTGCATTAGTGGAAAATTTTCAACTTAATAGATGTAAATGATAATTGGTGGAGAAGTTGGGAGCATGGATTGAGGATAAGGAGATGAAGAACATCCCAGGCAGAGAAAATAATATGTGTAGGCACTCAATATTGGAAGAAGAAATGCAGTTCAAGGAAAGCATAGAGACTCATATAATTCGGCTGGAACAGAGCCTCCAAGGAGGCTGCTGTTACCTGATGCTAAGGAGGTCTATGTCAAGGCCACACAAAAATGAGTAAGCCATGTTAATACTTATTCTAATGTCTCAAGGACAATAGGAATCCAGCGAAGTGTCCTTAAACAAGTGATAGGAGCAAAGGTTGAAAGGTATAGGATGATCTGGTTTATGTTTCAAAAAAAAAAAAAAAAATCACTATGGGACAATGTTAATATTGAACTAACAGGGTTTACTTGTTAAGCTGCTTATATGCCATTTAGGAGGCAATTATTATTGCCCAGAAAAGAGATGGTGGAATTCAAAACTGATGATTCCAATGAATCTGGGTGATTTCGACAATGAAAGAGAGTGAGAGTGTCAAGGGAGATTATGATTAAGGTGCTCACATATCAAACTGCACAATAATTCATAAACATAATAACATAATATTTAACCCTTGAGCCAAAGCTTTTCTGTCTTAGAGATTGTGATTGGCAACCTCTAAGACCCCAATGATCCTCATCTCCTAATATTTGTGCTTTTCTGAAATCCCCTCTCTTCGACTGTAGGCTGGATCTAGAATGCAGCAGAGATAATGGGGGCACTTCCAAGATTAGGTAACAAAAAAAAAATAGTTGTTTCTATCTTGGTTGTTCTCTTTTGCTTACCCTTGATAACTCTCTGTGACGACAACCAGCGGCTGTGTCATGAAGCAGACTTTTGTAGGGACCCATATGGCAAGGGATGGAGGCCAGCCAACAGCCATGTCAGTGAGCTAGCAAGCAGATCCTCCCCTACTCAAATCTTGAAATGACTGAAACTTGGACCAAAATCTTGATTACAAGCCTTATGAGAGACCCTGAGCCAAGAGAAGCCCAGCCTAGTCACATCACATTCCTGACCCATAAACATGGTGAGGTAAGAAGCCTTTGTTCTTTTAAACTGCTAAATTCAGGGTGATTTGTTACACAGCAATAGATGACTGACTCTGAGAGGTTGCCGACTAAGCAAAGATTTTGCCCCCTTTTTTTTTGCCACTGTCACTATGTATTTTTAAATGTCCAGATTCATCTCTTTACTCTTTTTTCACTACTTTATTCCTTTTCACTTTCCTTATTGAATTATTTATTAAAATGCTATTTTACAGCAATCAGTGTACAGATAGATATAATAGAATGTTTAAATGATTTCAGCTTCAATGGTTTAGAAATGGATAAAGAGAAAAGAATTGAGATAAAAAGTCTTTGTAAAGGTATCTGCTTCTGTAAATTTGGCATGTTTAAAGAATGGATAAGCTTAAAGTACAATATATTTATCTTCTCTGTTTCATTCATTTTCAGTAAAAACTCTGGTTATATTAAGTAAAAGTAACTGCCTTTAAGGGTACAGTGGTTCATACCTGTAATTCCAGCACTTTGGGAGGCCAAGGCGGGTGAATCATCTGTGCTCAGGAGTATGAGACCAGCCTGGCCAACATGGTGAAACTGCATCTCTGCTAAAATTACAAAAACTATCTGGGTGTGGTATCACATGCCTGTAATCCCAGCTACTAGGGAGGCTGAGTCACGAGAATAGTTTGAACCCAGGAGACAAAGGTTGCAGTGAGTCAAGATGGCACCACTGCACTCCAGCCTGAGCAACAGAGTGAGACTCTGCTCCCCACCCCCGACCCCTGCGACCACACACACACACACACACACACATAACTCCTTTCAGATTATCGTTGTGATTATATAATGATAGGAGAAAGGCTTTTGATGTATCTCATGCATGGTATTTGGCTGCTACTAAATAAGAACGAACAGTGGCTATATAGAAGATACAAAATTATGTCCATGAAAACTTTGCACCCTGGATACAGCAGAGCCTCAGTCTTCAGAATTCCCTCCCCATTTCTACCTTCCCCAAAGTATTTCTGAAGGGTCCCAGGAGATTTTCCAAACCCAGTCAACCTTCACACTGCACAAGCCACTTTATTCCACTTGTCTTTTCTTTTGAATTATAACTAGTCCTATTCAGTATCACTGTTCTTTTGGCTGCATGTAATCACACCCAGCCGGCACTGCTTTCTCCTGCTGACAGAGCAATCTCACTGGGTAACAGCAACATGGCTGCCAAGTTCTGCCATTTCTGGGTTCCCTCACTCCCCTGGAGTGCTGATTCAAACTGCCAGAGCTTCACCGTGTAGACAATTAGGAATTTCTTTCATTTTTCGATTGAACACTCTGGCAAAATGGTACCAAAGAATTACATTTTCCCCCAATATCATATAAAGCTTTAACAGAGGGATTCTATTTATGTAGGAAATCAAGCATAAATCCATAAGGTGGAACGAACAGACCCATCTACAGGCCAAGCACCTTGCAAAATTGAAATCTGCACCTCATTTTGACTAAGGTTTCATGATTGGGCTTAACCCAAATTCATTTTGTTTTTGCTTTCTTAGATGAAGCTGCCTGCAAGGAAGTTTATCACTTCTTCATACAATAGATTCCTGGGAAAACTTGGCCAGAATCATCTAAATCACAGCAAAGGCAACTACTTGACCTCTAACTCCAAAGTAAAATAATAAATAATAATATATATATAATAGTAATAATATATATATTAGTAATAACAGTAAAATAATAATAAAAGTAAAATAATAAAAGCAGAACTCCAAAGTAGAATAATCTTCTATGCTTTATTGCTTCCTGCTAAGAACAGCAACAAGAACAACACCACAAATTTTTAAATGTCTCATGATTTCACAGAAAAAACACGAAATTTAAAAATTGAGAAGCATGTGTCAGCCCAGTCTTACCATGAACCATTTGTCTGATGCAAGTCAGACTGATACTCTTCCAGAATTGTATATGACAATTAATTTTCTTATTTCCAAATGAAGTCTCTGGAAGAGTTGATCTCTAAGCTTTCTTGCAACTCACGATCTCTACAATTGAATTAAGAAAAAAATTGGCAAAATTATATAGGAAAAATTACATAAATGTTAGTTAAAAACTTTGTTTTCCATTTGCTTTATTGATATGGGAATTTTTTAAATGCGAATGAATTTTTGATCACATATCCATTTATTCAACTGAGTTATAAAACAGAGGTAGAAGCATTTGCTGGGGTGCATTAATGATCAGGTTGATAACTTTAAAATATATAGCTGAGATGAGAAAAGAATAAACCTCCAAATAAAATAAAATAGAAAATACATATTAAGGCAGGAGAAGTATAAAAAAGGTATGAAAGAAATGATAATAAGAGAAAAGGATACAAATGTAATCCTGATGTTTCCATATTTTGTTCCATCTCATTTCTGTTCTTTGAGGAAGTGAGCAGGAGGTTCTGGTTTCTTGATGTTTTCCTTCACACTAGTAATCCCCAATGAGATGGAAATAAGATTCCAGGCCAACTGAAAAAGAAGGAGAACTGACAAAGACTTTGGATTTTTTGCATTGGCCTCAAACTTCATTTCCAATGATTTTATACCAAAAAAATTTTCTAAGAGCACCCCCAATGTAAATAAAATATGCCAAATGTGTATGCATGTAAGCAACCAAGAAAGATGATTTTATTGCTAAACATTTATTTGATCTTATATAGCATTTGCATGGGTACAAAAGGTCTCTCTGAGTAGTAGAAACACTGTGTGTCTTCTATTATATTTGACTCAGTGCTGTCAGAAGGGAATGCCAGGCATTAGGAATATGATGACATTCTGATTCCACAAGAGTAACTTGGTCCCACTTGCAAATCTTCACTGAAATGGCTGAATGAAAGTAATAGTAGAAGAAAATTAAGAAAACAGGGAAGGGTGTCATTCATATTCCAAAACCTTTTAAGAATTTTGTCACTAAATATAGGTAAATGACCCTAGATAGAGGGAAAGGCTGGCATCTTCATATGTTGCTGATAAAAATGCAAAAACTACAGTTCCGATGAAAGGAAATTTGGCACCCTCTGACAAAATTATTTATGCGATAGCTCTTAGATTTAACAATCTCACTTCTAAAAATGGATTTCAAAGATTTATTAGAAAAAAAATGAAATGACATATATGTAAAGTTAATTGTTGCAAGATAATTAGATAGACAAATATTTAGAAACAACTGAAATGGTCATCAGCAGGGCACATGATGAATAAATGATCCCAATTTCTTCTAATAAATCAGCAGGACATATATAAAGAATGACGGAAAGTTACAAGTCACCATCTAATGAAATGGTGTGATCTCCTGGATGGTTTGTTAGTATCCGGTGAGACAAATTAGGTGCAGAAGACTATATGTTGTATACCACCTTTGTGTGAGAAGGAGGTAGGAATATCATATATTAGAATATATTTGCAAAAAGAAAACTAACACAAGAACAGAAAACCAAACACCGCATTTTCTCACTAACAAGTGAGAGTTGAACAATGAGAACACATGGACACAGAGAGGGGAACATCACACACTGGGATCTCTCAGGGGTGGGGGGCTAGGGGAGGGATAGCATTAGGAGAAATACTTAATGTAGATGACGGGTTGATGGCTGCAGCAAACCACCATGGCACATGTATACCTATGTAACAAAAGTACACATTCTGCACATGCACCCCAGAACTTGAAGTATAATTTAAAACATCATAGTATTTTTTAAAAAAGGAAACACTAGAAAGATGAACCAAAAACAGATAAACCGGCACAGTGGCTCATGCCTGTAATCCCAGCATTTAGGGAGGCTGAGGCGGGCAGACCACTTGAGCTGTATGGTTCTAGACAAGGTTGGGCAACATAGTGAAACCCCATCTCTACCAAAAATACAAAAAATTATCCAGGTATGGTGACATGCGTCTGTAGTTTCACCTACTTGGGAGGCTGAACTGGGAGGATGGCTTGAGCCCAGGAGTAGAGGTTGCAGTGAGCTAAGATCATGTCACTGCACTCCAGCCTGGGTGACAGAGCCAGACCTTGCCTCAAGGAAAAAAAAAAAAAAAAGAGTGACTGTCTATAGGTGAAAGGGAAAAGGAATGGAAGTCAGACTTATGTGAATCTGCCTTTTATATATATTTTCAAGCTCGTAAACATATATGCTTTACATATTCAAAATTACGTAATTTTTGTAAATTATGCAAATATTCAATATGTAAAGCATATATGTTTATATGCTTGAAAACATATTCTAAATTAATTCAGAAATATTAAAGAAGCAATTTAATATTTGAAATGGTTGAAGCTAACTGCAAATCCAGTTGGTATATATAGAAAAATAGTATCTTCACCTGATTTTATACAATATACAACATTCTTATGACTGTACTACTTCTGCAGAATATATTCTAGGGACACATAGAGCCATAAATAGTGTTGAATTTCATCCAATGGCTTAATTCTTCAGTAATGCTTGTATTATAAAACTATTGTAACTATATCGTAGGATAATGCAAATAGTGCATAAAAACGTTACTGTTGTTGGAACTAAGACAATGATGGAAGAAAAAATAGTAGTTTTAGTATTAATAGATTATTTAAAGCTAAAAGATTATGAATAGAGAAGCCATATACTGCAAATGTATAGAGGAGGTAGGGAGAATCATAGCAAGAAATCAATAAATTATGCTTGAAGTGAAAAAAATAATTTTGTTATATAAAATATAGAACAAAAATAATAAAACATTAAAAAGTGGCTATTTGGCTATTTCTGAGAAGTGAGACCAGGGGAGGAGAACATAGTTTTATTTCATAAATGTTCTACATACTTTGATCTTTTTAAACCATGATTACATATAACTTCATGAATAACAATTTTTAAAACACACAATGAAATTAAACTAGTGTAACCTGTGTTTTACCAGTTTTCAATGGGAACAAACATGCCCCATTAATTTAATAACTTATGTTGTATAGTTTTATTTACATTAACAAAACAGCTCTCCTAGTCCCCATTACCCTCCATTCCAAAACTTTACAAAATTATTTCTAGAAGTCTCCAAGATATTTCCCATTATTCCAGTAATAATTATGTCTCTGTATGCACCCATTTAAAGATGCTTCCCTTTGAGCACTGCTGTCAATACCAACAATGCAGGTTTGGGGGCTCTTTCCAGTGCTGCTGTTGCCAAACTACAAACCTGGACCCTGACTTGACAAATTGCTGCTAAACAGAAGCTGTGTGACTCTCAGGATGTAAGTGAGGTGGCTGCTCCTCTTTCCCACCCTCTCACACTCATAACTGAAAGTCTCAGAATTCCCCTTCTGAAAAAAAATTATTCCTTCAACTTTTGCCTTCAGTCCTTCTCCCCGTGAAGCTCAAGGAGGAATCTGAGGGGTCAGCAGCGGACTCCCAGCAGGCACTGCTCTGGCTCTTCTAATGCTGCTTTCAAACTTGAAAGATGGCAAGGGCGGGGCTGGCCTCAAGCACGTGAAAGCTGCCAGAATTCACAGTTCCCTCATTTCAGTTTCTTTGTTTTTGATTGTTTTTATTTATTTTTTTTTTCCCAGACACAAGTTATCTACACTGTAGGCATGAAACCACCTTTATGAAAGATTATGACAGCAAGAGAAATCTAGCATGGCTGACTCCATCTTGCTTCTAGCCTCATAGACTGGCTGTCCTTTCTCATTCCTGGACTTAAGCCAAGCTAACTATGGGAGGAATTTAGTTTGATTTAACTTTAAAGCAGTGATGATAATGGTCTCCCCTAAAACGGATCCCCTCCTTGTTCAGGGATGGAAATCACCTTTGTAAGACTAGTGAATGGCCATGAGATTAAGATTAAGAGAGAGGCTTGAATTCTGCTAAAATACAGGTGTAGCTAAATGATAACCAACCATTTTTCCCTACTTTGCTTTTACATTATATAATCCCTTGCTGTTCAGGAGTCATGGAGTCATGTGGTCAGAGGTCACAAGATCTGTGACTTCCCCAACTGTTCCTATAGATAATATCACTGTTGTAAAACCTAAGATTTATATTTATATATATATATATTTTTTGAGACAAAGTCTCACTCAGTTTCCCAGGCTGGAGTGCAGTGGTGCAATCTCAGTTCACCGCAATCTCCACCTCCTGGGTTCAAGTCCTTCTCATGCTTCAGCCTCCCGAGTAGCTGGGATTACAGAGGTGTGTCACCATACCCGACTGATTTTTGGATTTTTTTTAGTAGAGATGGGGTTTCACCAGGTTGGCCAGTTTGGTCTTGAACTCTTGACCTCAAGTGATCCACCCACCTTGGCTTCCCAAAGTGCTGGGATTAGAGACAGGTGTGAGCTACCAAGCCTGGCAAGACTGGTCTTTTCCGACTTCTGCATTCTGGCAACTGACTGACTCCATCCAGAGCAGGACTGAACCAGTCCTGTGGCCCCCACCCAGAGGTAGAAACAGTGCATGAGAACCATCCTCCACATCCTATGATTTCACCCTCAACCATTCAACAGCACTTATTTCCTGGCCCACTGCCCGCCAAATTATCCATAAAAACTCTAGCCTCTGAGTTCCTGGGGAGACTGATTTGAGTAATAACTCCAGTCCAAACACTTCACCAGCTCTGTGTTAATTAAACACTTTCTCTACTGCAATACCGTAGTCTCAGTGAATTGTTTTTGTTTTGTTTTGTTTTGTTTTTTCTGTGCAGTGGGCAAGAGGAGCCCACTGGATGATTACAGTATAGTGACCATGTAGCTACGAAAACACACATCTTCCAGCTTTGCAAACATAATGGGACTAAGAGTGGGACATAATGAACCCTAATTCCAACATCTTAGGACAAGATTCTGATTGATGAGGAGACACAGGCTGATCACCAATCCCAATCTGGTTGGCTAGGCAGGCAGTATCAGATAAATCCATAGCTACCCCTGACTGAAAGCTTGCAGTGCAGAGTGTGGAAAGAATTATTTCTCAGAAGAATGGCATGGCATTTAGAGGGTGGTGTTAGCTCGCCACAGATAAGAAGGGTATTCTGGTACAGGAAACAATCCAGGAGCGACATCATGGAATGGTGTTATGTCCCCTTAGAGGGCATAAGTTGAGTGCTCTTAGGAGACCTTCTTCATAGATAGCAGAGATGTTTGTGAAGTTGGTGTAATTTGAGATCAGCGGAGTCGGAACTATATTCACCCTCAGTCCTATTATGGAGCCTAAATTTTCCATAGCTATTTCGTTTTGGTTTAGGTAAAAGCTCTTTTCAAACATAACGCAGAAGTGAGGGCAAAGTAGGGAAATTATAGGTTATCCCATTATAAGCTTTTAATAACTTTTCTCACATTAGTTTCTTAGATGAGTTATATAGTCAAGGAAAGGCTTTGGTGGAATGAGTTATAGCTGCAAGAGAATTTTGATGCCTGCTTTCATAATGCAGTGCCTACGGAAAATATCAAACAAAGTTTAAAATTCTATGAAAAACCAACCATTATCCTTAGAAAGAAAGAATTCAGAAAACATGAGATATACAGTAAGGCCTGGGATGAACAGACCTGGTTATGTTCCCACACGTAGGTAGTGTTTACACGTCAAGCTTTAAGTTACACTCTCAGGTTGAAATTCTAGTGGTAGGAGTTTGGACGAGGTACTTCACACTCTGATTCCGTTTCCTTGTGTCTAAGCTACAAACAGTTTTAAAACTGACTTTATAAGGTTGCTGTGAGTTTGAATGAAGTATATGTGTATATATACACATATATATAATGAATATATACATAAAATATGTAAATCTTTACGAATAAATAAAGAATATATAAATAAGAATACAATATATATTTTTATATAAATAAGAATAACTATAAAACATCAAGTGGTGCCTAGCTTTTCATAAGACTTGAAAATATTAGTTATATTATTAGCAGGAATCTTAAAAACTCAGAAGCAGCACGTTTCTGGAAGTAATGGGGAAACTAAAGGGGAAGAAAGAAAAAGAAGTTCCAGGGTCTGAAGAGGCACCAGTGGTATTATTTCAGTTCAGTGTGCCTTCACTGTGGTCAGCTGAGTGACTCTAAAGTTGGTCTAGGTCCTCTGGTACCCAAAACTTAACAAGCATATTTTGAGATGGGATTTTGAGGCTTTTTCCATGTTGTGGGGATGATTGCCTCATTCTTATATCAGGAGATAGAAAGTGTGCTATAGAGGAACATGGAGACACACGCGCGCACACACACACACACGCGCCACACAAGCGCACACACGAGTAGTCACATACACTGACCTTGTGATCATAAGACGAAGATCTAAATTTCAGCTCAACCCTTAACAGCTATGATCTTCAGCCTGTTACATATCTTTTGGATCCTCAGTTTTCTTATTAGTAAAATAAAAAATTAAATAAATATCATCTTTTAGTCAAAGAGTATCTTACCTATGTATACAACTGATAAGAATGATTCTTCTTTGAATAAAATGGGGAAGACATCGGAGTTTTGAAAATTCATATCTCCTCCCTTTCCTTGCTAATCCCCTAGATAGTTGGATAACACTGGACAAGACAACTTCCCACGCCCCTTTCTGCTTTCAGTCAAGTATTTTAACCACAGCACTCTCTTCTTTGAAGTAAAATTATCTATAGAAGTTGTGTATGACATCTTTTGCCTCTTCTGCGGAATGACTTTATATTTTGCTTTTTCCCTACTTTAAGGCTTCTTAAAATATATCCTTATGTCTTAGCCAGGCATGGGGGCACACACCTGTCATCCCAGCTACTCAAGAGGCTAGGAGTTCAAGGCTGCAGTGAGCTATGTACTCTAGCCTGGCTAACAGAATGAGACCCCATCTCTAAAAAAAAAAAGAAAGAAAAAAAAAAAAAAAGGTCTTATATTTATTTATTTATTTATTTACTTACTTACTTACTTACTTACTTTTGAGACGGAGTTTCATTCTTGTTGCCCAGGCTGGAGTGCAATGGCATAATCTCTGCTCACTGCAACCTCTACCTCCCAGGTTCAAGCAATTCTCCTGCCTCAGCCTCCTGATTAGCTAGGATTACAGGCACCTGCCACCACACCTGGCTAATTTTTGTATTTTTAGTAGAGATGAGTTTCACCATGTTGGTCAGGATAGTCTCCAACTCCTAACCTCAGGTGATCCACCCACCTTGGCTGAGATTACAGATGTGAGCTACCACGCCCAGCTTAATTGATTTTAAATAGAATAATCAGTAAACGACTACCGGGAACACTTTTAAAGTATGATAAAAGTACAAATGTGTTCATATTAAGCAATCATTAATAGATCACTCTCAATAATCATGAATGGCTCTTACTTTTACAGCCTAAAAGTGGTCTAAATCTCTCATTGCTGACAAGAAAGAGCTTTCCTTTTGTAACTCATATTTGTAGCTTTCATTACATTTATAACAACTGTAGCTTATATTCAGGCTTCTAGTATTTGGTAGATAAAAAAAGGATTTGAAGTCAAAAGAGCTGGTTTTAAATCCAGCTGCTACCACTTACTAGTTCTATGAAATTTCACCAAATTCTTAAACTTTTGGAGCCACATGTACAGCTAAATTATGTTCTCCACTGTATTCATTTGTTTTGTTTTTTGTTTTGTTTTGTTTTGTTTGAGACAGAGTTTCCATCTGTCACCCAGGCTGGAGTGCAGCAGCGCGATCTCGGCTCACTACAACCTCCGCCTCCCTGGTTCAAGTGATTCTCCCTCCTCAGCCTCCTGAGTAGCTGGGATTATAGGCGTCCGCCACCACGCCCGGCTAATTTTTTGTATTTTTAATAGAGGCAGGGTTTCACCATGTTAGCCAGGATAGTCTCCATCTCCTGACCTCGTGATATGCCTGCCTTAGCTTCCCAAAGTGCTGGGATTACAGGTGTGAGCAACTACACTCAATTGTTTTTTAGAACACTGTACTTTCTTGATCATCCTCATAGTTTATCCTCTGTGTCCTTTTTTATGCATTTCAACTGTCTTTGTTGGTTCTGCCTCCTCTTCTCACGTCTCATCATTACAGTGCCCTGGGACCCAGATCTTCATAATCTCTTCTTCTCTATTTGTAACCATTCTCTTGATAATCTCGACCAGCCCAAAGCCTTTGCATAATATCTATATATCAATACTTCCCAAGGTTAATCTCTAACTCAACCTTTGTCCCTAACTCTAGACTTATATGTCCAACTGCATACTTGGTGTTGCCACTGTGCACTAGATACACTTTCAATATGGTCAAAATCAAAGTCCTTGATCTTCCTCCACAAACTTCTTCCATGTCTAGTCTTTCTAATCTCAATTTAAACGACCCCATCATAATAGTAGTTTAGGCGAAAACCTTAGAGTCAGCCCTTTCATCCCCCAAATCAAGCGACTTAATTATTGGCTATTCCTTATGATGGTTTCTATTGTAGCCAGGGCCACCATCCTATCTACCTGAATTGTGATAGAATCTCACCTCATTTCTCCTCTTCCTTGGGCTCTTGGCAGTCTCTTCTTCATGAGGTACAGGGAGAAATCCTTTTGAAATGCAAACCTGATGATGTCACTCCTCTCCTTAAAGCCAGTAATGGCCCCCCTTTTACACAGAGAAAGAGAGGAATTCCCAGCAATGGCCCCCCAGAACCCATGTGACCCTCCACCTTCATCTTCTATGGCTCTTCACCTTGTATATTCCCTTCCAGCCCCAATGGCCACCTTACTGTTATTCTAATAGGCTTTCTCACAGGCCTGTCACACTCCTCCCTTTTCATCTTTGCAAATGAAGATATGCCCTATACCCGCAGCACCTTCCCACAGATATCTTAATAGCTATTTTTTGTCTCTTTCAGGCCTATGACCAAATAATTGGCTTTACAGTGAGACCTATACTGGCCATGTTGTCTTATTAGACAAACTGTTCCCCAATCTACCTCTCAAATTTATCTTATTCTGTAACATTTAGCCCCTTCCAATATATTACACAATTTATGCAGTTTTTATGTATATTAATTGCATACTTTCTCTCTTCCACCACTAGAATGTAAGCTCTTTGAGTGGAGAGATAGTTTCTTTTTTAATTGATTCATCCTAAGTGCCTAGAATAGTGCATGATATATAGCAAGAGATGAATAAAATTTTAGTTTACTGAATGAAAGAATGAATGTATATTTTGAAGTGATTAAATAAAATAGTCTAAACTACAGCACCTACCACAGTGACTAGCAAAGAGAAAACACTAACCATACATTATATTTATTGTCAAGCAATTTGCTGGGGATACCTTCTGGGGACACTGGATCACTGAATGTATCATTTTGGTCATGTGGAAATAGCTCCCTATATAAAGTTCTATATGAGTTCTAAGAGCAATGGGGTTAAAACAAGGAAACTTAATCTGAGGGATTTTTGTTCATCAAATCCCACACTTGTTTGCATGATGATAAATTTTTGGTGTAAAAAGACTATTCATGACCATTTTATCAAACAAGATTGTTGTACAGTGTTTCCCACCTAATGGTAAGCAGTGCATTACCTTAGCTGTCTTCAGGCTGTCTTTTTCTGAACTTATTTATAAATGTCTCTAGAGAAATCATCACACTTTATTTTGAAGGTTTTAAGAAGTATCTGACACACATGTCTCACAGGTATTTCATTAAGGGCCTAACGAATGAAATGGTTCACATTTTATAACTAAAAAGAAATTCCCTTGATATCAGAACAATTATTCAATTCCTTAATACTTGTGATGAGCAATGCTTGTGAAGTCACAGGAATCAACATAAATAGCCTTTCTGGACTTTGCAGGTCTTTGGTTTCCAGGTTGGAAATACATGGTTACTATTTTTGGCATATGCAAGACTTTTAAGAATGAATCAAATTTCTACGTTTACTTTAGGGATTAACATATACAGGCAGGGCAGATTAAAAAGCTGTAAAATCTTTGCAACTTCAATAAAAAGACATGAAAAATGTTATTTTTAATTATTTTAGTTATATAGTGCTGATAGCAGAGGCGAAATCGAAACATGGAAAACAAGATGCTAGCGTAAAACACCTTATTTTTTTGTTTGTTTTGTTTTCTTCAAAGAACATTTATCATGTGTTTGAAGGGTACTGAGTTAACAAGGCTCTGGTGCAAACCCTACCTAACCATGGGGTGGAAGGTTTACAGCAGTGTCACTTCCAGCTGCCAGCAGGTGCTGCTCTGGGTATCAGGCTAAAGACTCGATTCATTAAGTTCTGCCACTCCAGTACTGTACTCTTTATGACAAGAAAAACAAGAAGGAACAGTGAGTCTCTTATATTTAACCCATAAAACTTAACACTCTGACCTCAATCATATAAACCAGAAGTGAAAGAGGCAATTGCAAATCTGACCAATAAAACTGGTAAAGCACTTACATACTGGGAGTAGAAGAATATATGTCTTCGTGTAGGGGAAAAAGAACAATCTGCAAATTCCTGTTAGGTGGTACCAGAACTGGTGTAGTCCATATCCTCTGCAGCATTTTAGATGTGTTTGTGCATGCTTGGTACACTACTGGGTGGCCTCATTACAAGCTTGGTTACACAAGGGACTGGGGAAGCCTTGGAGTAGAAAGATATATAAGAGAAGGGCCACACCACCAAAGCCTCTATTGTGGAGAGAAAGTCAAATCCCAAATCTGTTCCTTTCCTTCTCTGTGTCAGGACTGAAAAACCCATTTGTGTCCTAGAAAGATTTTAAAGTAGATACGAGAGAACTATTTTGTACTAAAACCCAGATGCAGGGCACAAGGCAATGCTCCTTTGGAACAAATCCTTCCAGGCCTACAGCAAACATGAGGTTTTGGTGCACAGGAACCTCAGCTTGTTCTGCTTTATGCAGGCAGAAAAGGCCTAATGATGAATCTCTTTATCTTTACATGGAATCATACAAAAAGGTCCACCACTCCCATAGTTTTGCTGTATTTAGGGCTAGAATAAATCCCTTTTAAGGCTCCTTTCTGTGTTCTCCTGGAAGAGGTGGGGTGGAGAGGTTGAAGACAGGGAAGAAGACTCTTGCTGAGAATGAGAACCTGGTTGATGCCTCTTTTGTTTAAGGAAACTCCAGAATGTGTGCTTGGGTAACTTTGAGTAGTTTGGGGTAGGTGGTGAACTGTGACACTGTCTTTCTAAGGAAGTCGCTGGTAAGTAGAGTATAAAAGAATAAAACAGTCTTTAAGGAAACAGACTCTGAGTAAAGATGGTCAGTGAACCAAGGAAGAAATGTTAGTAATTTATTGATTTTTAAAATTCACTTAAAAGTTTTCTATTTATTATTCTCCGATATCATCTCCTAGTTATAACTCAACTGATAGTAAACATGTGCCACGCACAATGGTTTATTTGTTATACTTTTGATGAATTATGGAAAATATGTTGCCTTCAATATGACATACAGTAATGTGAGGGAAAGTGGAGTGGAAACGAGGGACTTTTTGAGAAGCAAGCAAGGAGGTCTGGAGTAGGCATCCTTAAAATCGTTTATGTGGCTGCCAGCATTTTAAGATGACCCCCTATAAATGCAATGAGCCAGAACTACTGCAATTATGTTATATTACATAGCAAAGTAATTTGACAGATGTTGAGAAGGTTATTCATCAGTTGACTTGAAGATAGGGGGTGTCTCCCGGTTGACCTAATCTAATCACACAAACCTTTTAAAAGCAGACTTTCTTCCAGCTGGTAGCAGAAGACATTCGAGATATTGGAAGTTTCAGGGAGATTTGGCATGAGGTTGGTTTATTGTGGAGATGGAGGGGAACAGGTGAAAGGACCTCAAAGCAGATTTTAGGAACTAAACGTGACCTCCTGACTGAAAGCCAGCAAGAAGACTGGCACCTCACTCCTGCAACCACATGGAAGTAAATTCTGCCAACAACATAAATGACCTTGGAAAGAAATTCTTCCCCAGATATTCCAAGTAAGAATGTAATCTAGGCAAGACTTTGGTTTTAGCCTCATGAGATCCTAGATTGAAAACCCAGCTGAGCCCTCCTAGACTTCTGACCTACATATCTGTGCTATAATAAATGGGTGTTGCTTTAAGCAGCTAAAGTTGTGGTAATTTATTATGCAGCAATAGAAAACTAATACACTTGGGGAAACTGAGATGAGAAAATGCTGGTTTTCTTCAATAAGTGGAAGGACATTGGATTAAAAGTTTGGCAAAAAGTGCCTGGAGGATGTGGAACCATCTAAGTGTCAGACAATAAACAAGGGTAATTTTAGGTCAACGCTTATTAGGCATTTTGATTAGGTGTCCAAGGAATACCAAAATCCCCTGTTTGCTTGTGTGGCAGCCATGGGAATGTGCCTCTCAACCTTCAACCACAGAAAGTGTAATTGAACTCCAGCTGCTGCTCTTTGAAATCCATCACTGCTTTGTACCAAGGCTATGCCTGTAAAAGGGCTGCTCCTTGCCAATCATTGAGTGCAAACTGATTCCTAAGGCACGGTCATTTTGGAGCAACAAGAGACTTTTCCGATGGCTTTGGTTTGAGTTCTTGACAGCTTTTGTGACACTTCCTTAAACTGTATAGAAGTATAGGTGCTTCCCTCCAATCTCTCTTCCCTTCCTCCTACACGGGGATGAGACTTGCATCCTATTAGACTGTTTTCTCAGTCCTTCCTTCCTTCCTTCCTTCCTTCCTTCCTTCCTTCCTTCCTTCCTTCCTTCCTTCTTTCCTTTCTTTTTTAGAGACCTGATCTTACTGTCATCCAGGCTGGACTGCAGTGACATCACCATAGCTTACCCCAGTCTTGAACTCCTGGGCTCGAGCCATCCTCCGACCTCAACCTTTTGAGTAGCTATGACTGTAGGTGCATTCCCCCACATCTGGCTAATTTTTTAAGACTTTTGGTAGAAATGAAGTCCTGCTATGTTGCCCAGGCTGTTCTCAAACCTGAAACTCCTGGGCTTAAGCAATCCTCCTACTTTGGCTTCCCAAAGAACTGGGATTACAGGTGTGAGTCACTGCACCTGGCCTTCACCATTTCTTCATGC
This sequence comes from Macaca mulatta, assembly GCF_049350105.2. Classification (NCBI taxonomy): domain Eukaryota; kingdom Metazoa; phylum Chordata; class Mammalia; order Primates; family Cercopithecidae; genus Macaca; species Macaca mulatta. The sequence goes on along the minus strand of NC_133406.1, from coordinate 56,481,849 downwards.
AGGCTTTTTTTTTTTTTTCTAACAAAATCCATGTAAGCTTAATACTGTCTTAAACAGTCTGCTTTTTGGAGAATCCGGAGTAACACAGCTGGATTCTCTCTCTTAGTTTCAATATGAACATAAGACAAATGCTGATGACACAAATATTACCAACTGAGGCTTTGGGTCTGAGTGCTAATGTAGACCTGTTGTAAACCAGGCAATACCTCATCAAGCCCCCTTCACCTCAGCTAAATTATAACCATGTTGACCTGAATGTACAAGGATCAAAGGATCCTGTCAATCCAAACTTGAGCTTCAGATTCTACCACTACAATAATGGGATGACTGGATGAGTCAAAGCATCTCCACCAACATCAGAAGAGAAGGACTCAGAGAAAAGAACTATTATGTTGGTGCAAAAGTTATTGTGGTTTTTGCCATTTAAAAGTAATGGCGAATACTGCAATGATTTTTGTACCACCCAGTAAGAGCAAGTTCTTGCCTTCATGCCTAGATTCCAGTTGGCAGTAACTCTGGTCTAGATGTCAAATGGGTCAAAAAAGCATCCAAGGAGAGGGGGAGTGACTAAGTGACTCTTTGGCTTCACTACCTCAGCTACTAGTCTGGTTGAGTGGAAGGAAGAAATAAATTATGACGAGAAGAGCTTTCATTTTTATTTTCTTTAAAGCATCCATTCATAGAAAATGTGGAGTAATTAGTGACCTGGAAAACGACCACTCAATCAAGATTACTCCTTCCTGGGGAGGAAGATATTAAAGAGAGCAGCATAAAAGAGACTGGAGCTCTCCTTTTGGAGTCACTTTGTAGCTTGAAGGTGTCCAAATTTCTGGAGATGGCATCAGAAGATAGGACTGTTGTAAGGTCAGCAATTGTCTTAGTTCTCTTCTCTGATTCCTCTTCTGGCATGGATGGAGATGCTTTGACTCAACCAGTCGTCCCATTGCTGTAGTGGTAAAATCTGAAACTCAAGCCTTCTCCTTCTGGCCAACAGAAGTATCAGCAGTGAGATATTTGCATGAACTCAGCAGGCTGCAGGAATGTCAGGAAAATACTTTCTCACCTCAGGGGATCTGGGCAGAAGAAGAAAAAAACGGCAAATATCAGAGGATAACATAGTACTGGACACACATAACCCACTCTAGGATCATCTCAGCCATATTGGATGACAATTTAAAGGAAACTTAAGGTCCTATAGTAGCAGACAAGGATTAAAACCTGGGTTGTAAAAGTTACAAACACATTGAATAATCCTTGGTAGGCATAAATGTATTGATCTGCTCATAAATTTGAATTTTATGCCTCTCTCACTTAAAAACAGACTCAGTAAATACACTTTCAAGTACTTATTATTTCCTCCAGACTTAGTTGGAATTTAGTCCTTCTGTCTAATTAGATGTAATTTCTGTTTTCCAATAATGTATATGTATTAAAAATTATGTGAGAACTGCTTTTATTTTATGAGCTGCAAGTATACTATAATACAATATTTCTTAATGTTAAAGATTTTTTAAAAGATGAGATGTGTAAAGAAAATCTATGCTCAACTCTTTGAAAGTGATACACTATACCAAACTGTGTGCCATACCCCATTTGGGCTATCATAACAAAATACCTTAAAGTAGATGGCTTATAAATAGCAGAAATTTATTTATCACAGTTCTGGAGGCTGGGAAGTCCAAGATAAAGGTACCAGCAGATTTAGCATCTGGTGAGAGCCAGCTTTTTCATAGATGGCTATCTTCTTTGTAACTTCACACAGTGGAAAGGACAAGGGAGCTACTGGGGCCTCTTTTATAAAGGCACTAATTCCATTCATGACCTAATCACCTTTCAGTGGCCCTTCCTTCCAATACTAACACATGGACATGAGAGAGCTTATCTCTCTCTCTCTCTCTACTCTTCATGAGGATGCAAGAAGACGGCTATCTGCAAACCAGGACATGGGCCCTCACTAGTCACTGGCTCAACTAGTACCTTGATCTTGGGTTTCTCAACCTCTAGAAATGAAAAAAAATAATTTTTTGTCATTTAAGCCATCTAGTCTATGGTATATTTGTTGTAGCACTACCAATGACTAAGACAATCCTATAATTCACAACTGAAAATTATTTGTCTTAAAACTGTTGGCATGCTATAAAAATGTTTTTTAACTTTAAAGTAATAAATGAGGTTGAAATGTAGTCATTGCGAAATAAAGTTAAACTTTGTGTCAACCAACATCTATGAATTAAACTGGCATTTCTCTTTATACTAGGGTGATTTTTGTATGCTATAGTTGGCAAAGTTTGTAAATTATAAATCAGTAAGAGACCTATTTAAAATATGCTTTTGATGAGAGTCCTGAACGCACCCCTGAGGTTCAAGCTAGAAGACATCTCACCTTCAAGAAATTCTTCTGCATATTATTTGCCTAGACCCACTGAGGGGAAGGACATTATACGAAGAACAAAAGATCACTATTGTTTTTTGTCAAAGATGTTTTTTTAATAGGTCCCTATCAAGGTATATTTTAAATAATATATGAAAACCCTATCATAACAATTGAAAAAATAAACTGGTTCTGAGGCTAGGTCAAGGATTCAGGGATTGAGAGATCAGGAAATCAAATTTTATACAAATAGAGGACCCAGAATAAATCATTAAACCTGATTTAACATGTATTACTACAGTTGTTCACTCTCAAAAGGAGTCAACATGGAAGGCACTGAAAGAGCACTGGCTTTGTAATTCAGTTCAAATCCCAGCTCTGTCCTTTGCCCTTTGCTTTCTGTAGTTCAGTGTTTCTGTGCCTCACTTTGAAAAGTAAAGGAGATAGGAAATGTGAAAATGAATATCATATATATGAAATGGATGGTAATGAGGGCATATATTTTAGGTAATGCCATTTTTTTTTCTGATGCCTTTCAGCCAGCTATTGGGTCAACTCTTAATTCATGGCAATGAAGTCTTTTTGGGAGGCCAGAAAGACGGTGGGCAGTTAGGGAAAACCTGAGTAACTGAAAACAATTGAAACTTCAAGATTCTGTAGACACTGTTTTTACCCAAGTTAAAAAAAAAAAAAATCAGGTATCCTTTGTGTTTTGTTTGCTTTCACTCCTCTTTCCACGTTTTTCTTAGAAACAATACAAAGGGAAGTGCTGGAAAGGAAGGTGTGTTCCCTTTAAATGATACAGAAGAGGGAAAGGGAAGTGTTGGGTACAGGAGGGCATGGTCCCTGGCTAGGGCTCCACCCCTAGGACTGTCACCACGGACCTATGTGAGGACAGGTATTTTTGTTTTTCTTCCCAAATGTTGCATTTCCCAAGACCACCCTCACCTGCCATGCCCTCATCCTGTGCCTATAAAAGCTCCAGAACCCCAGCAGGCAGACACACAAATGGCTGGACATCAAGAGGACGTCAAGGGGAGCACACCAGTGGATAACAACACCTACAGATCCTGGCACACTGGCAGGCCATCAAAGGTGGAACAATGCAGAGTTTGGCTGGAGTGGTCAGAGGGAAGCCCGGGCCTCTGAGTGGCTTGACTCCAGGAGAAAACCACCTCCCTCTGGCTCCCCCAACTTCTAAGAGTTATTTCCAATCAATAAAACCTTGTACTCATTCTCCAAGCCCAAGTGTGATCTGATTTTTCCGGTACACCAAGGCAAGAACCCTGGGATACAGAAAGCCCTTTGTCCTTGCAGGAGTCTAATTGAACTGACTAACACAAACTGCCTACAGATGGCTAAACCAAAAGAGCACCCTGTAATACATGTCCACTAAAGCTTCAGCTGTGAACATTCACCCCTAGACACTGCTGTGAGGTCAGAGCCCCACAGCATACCTGTCTGTATGCTGCCCTAGAGGTTTGAGCAGCAGAGCACTGAAGAAGTGAGCCACACCCCCGTCGCACACCCTGTGAGAGGGACAAGAGAACTTTTCCCATTTAAATTGGGGGCTCGTCTGGGATCTCGGAAGGTGAGTGTGAACAAAAGCGAAACTGCCAGGTCTGCCTTTCTTCCAAAACCCTACCACCTCTCTTTCTTTCTTGTGGGTAAGAGGCTATGTTTTCCTTTCATCTCTTTTCTTTCTTGCACACAGTTGAAATGGCTCTTATTTCTCCGTTTATAATGTTAAGAGTTTTGCTGCAGGCTATGGCAATGTTACTAAGTAAAATGAGCATTTGGCTCAACCACCAAAGGTGCAAATCAGACCAATTTTTCCTAGAGTTACCATGTATGCCTCCACCTTGACAGTCATAGGCACGCATGGCTCAGGGCACCTTTCCCCTCCCAGCTCGGGTGTGTGGGTGTGCCTGCAGCAGTCAAAGACCAAGCCCAACAGCCATGGGCGGGGGGAGGCTGGATAAAACTGGTGGTAGCTGGGACCCTACTGGGTGCTTCCTGCCCAACGTGCCAGTGAAACCTTCCCTCCCCTGGCCAAGGAATTCAGCCTGCTCTGACCTAAGGGAAGGATGGGAAAGTTATAAGGATTAGAGGGACCCACTTGCACTATGTCAGGGGTTCTTCTCCCAGCATCTCCCCCTTTTTTCCCCTTAAACTGTTTTTCTCTTTTTTCATTTTCTAAGTGAGAGGGGTCCCTCTCCCAACTCTGTTTCTGGTAGGGAAGTTAACAGAAGAGTGACCCTTGCTGGCTGAGAACTGCAGATTCAGCAGGGCACATGTGAGACACTCTAAACAGAAACAGCCTCTAAAATGCCTTTTCAGTCCCGAACTAGATTCTAAGCTTCAGGCTGAGGTCCTAGAAAGAAAAAACGGATCCAAAGCCAGGAAATAGGCACAATGTAAATGGGCAGGACCAATTACTGTTGACTAAATCCCCCACCCCATGGAAGGAGGCCATGGTTCATGGCATAAACAGGCCCAGGGAACTCAGAGTTTGCCAACAGCAGGGAGAAAGGGAGGCATAGGTGAGGGCAGTTAATTCTGATTCTCCAGGTTTTCCCTGCTTTATGGGTACATACTGCATTTGTACCTAAGGCCGGCGCCTGGCTAAGGTCACTGGGGCTCAGGGACAAGAAGTGGAAAGTGAAGGGAGGATGCTCACCTTCTCTCTCCATCTCACCCTGAATTTTTCAGTGAAAGAAGAAAGGGAAATGAGGATGCGTCTTTACCCTCTCTTTCTGAATGGACAACCAGTTCTCTTCACCACCCCCAGCTTATACTCCTCTGGAGTGTGTCCTGAACCATTGGGATTGCTTTGACCCTCAGAATCTGGAGGAAAAATGCTTCATAGCCCTCTGCACAAAGGTTTACCCAAATTGTGGTTTACGGGAAGGACTGGGTTGGCCCCAGGAAGGAACCCATTCATTTCAATAGCATCCAGCAGTTGGAACTTGTCTGGAGATGTGAGGACAGATTGTCTGAGGCCCCATATATGCAGGCTTTCTATACCTTACAAGGCAATCCAGACCTTTGCCAAAAGTGTGAGATTGATCCAGCTCTCCTGTTTGCCATCTCAGGGAAGGCTGTATGGGGAAAGTCCAGGGCATTAAGTCCCAGAGGCACTCCCAGCTGAGGAGCCGACTTCCTCCAGCCCTGCTCCTCTGGGTTCACCCAGACCTCCCTATTCTGCTTCAGCCTCTCACTTGTCCCCTCCTAGATATCCTCACCCTAAACAAGCCCCATTCTCACTCTTGCTGCTCCAAAAGATGCCCAGTGAATTTGGGACCAGTAAGGTCCAGGTCCCCTTTTCTCTACAGGACTTAAAGCAAATTAAGGGGGATCCTGGCAAGTTTTCAGGTTACCCTGATAGATACATAGAGGCTTTCGAGAATTTCACCCAAATAGTTGAGCTCTCCTGGAAAGACGTTCCGTTACTTTTGAATCAAACCCTGATGGACACTGAAGAACAGACTACTCTGCAAGCAGCAGAGAGACATGGGGATGAGCTTTGTATCACTTATAGCATCAGGGAAGGAGGCGAATATTATCCCAACTGGAAGAGAAGCAGTACCAATGGATGACCCTAAACGGGATCCTAATGATGAGGTTGAAGCCTGGAAGAGGAGACACTTTCCGGTGTACATAATGGAAGGCTTATGTAGAACTAGAACCAAGCCTCTCAATTATACTCAGTTGTCCATGATCGACCAGAGATTTGATGGAAACCCCACTGCCTTCCTGGAGAGAATAAGAGAGGCCTTGGTAAAGCATACCTCTCTCTCTCCTGATTCAGTCGAGGGACAACTAATACTAAAGGATAAATTTATTATCCAGGCAGCTCATGACATTAGGAGGAAGCTACAAAAACAGTCCCTGGAACCAGACAGTACTTTAGAGAACCTCCTGAAAGTAGCCACCTCAGTCTTTCATAATAGAGACAGGAGGCCCTGGAATGAGAGAGGAAATACAGAAGCTTTAATGGCCACCAAGCAAGCTCACAAACCCCAGAATTCTCAGTGTGCTCCTGTTAACTGCTAAAGATATAGCAAGAACAGTTATTTCATTCTAAACGTTTATCCACGCCCATGCAAGGTTTAATTTCTTTCACCTGGGTGAAACAGCACAGGGTACGATGTTGTTGTTAGTAGATTTTACTGCTTGTCTCTGTAATCTTTGGCACTAAATTCTTTTTTTGTATAATACACATATTTAACCCATGCATACTTAAACTTATAAAACTTGTTTTTTCCCTCTTACGCCTAGAAGCCATCAAATTCCAAACGGTCGGACAACCAGAGCCTCAGACAATGGTTCTCCTTTGTTAGAAACCCTTAGATAGGCCGGGCGCGGTGGCTCAAGCCTGTAATCCCAGCACTTTGGGAGGCCAAGACGGGCGGATCACGAGGTCAGGAGATCGAGACCATCCTGGCTAACACAATGAAACCCCGTCTCCACTAAAAATACAAAAAAATTAGCCGGGCGTGGTGGCGGCACCTGTAGTCCCAGCTACTCGGGAGGCTGAGGCATGAGAATGGCGGGAACCCGGGAGGCGGAGCTTGCAGTGAGCCGAGATCACGCCACTGCACTCCAGCCTGGGCGACAGAGCGAGACTCCGCCTCAAAAAAAAAAAGAAAAAGAAACCCTTAGATAGACCTCTGGGAGGAGTCTGACTGCCATTTCCCCCAAAACAACACCCGGCTGTCAGCAGGAAACAGCTAAGACAGGTCATCCAGTTAGACGTACCTCTTTGGAGTGGGGAAATGATACTAAAGGGAAGTGCTGGGAAGGGAAGGGCATGGTCCCTTTAAATGATACAGAAGGGAAGAGAAGTGCTGGGTAGAGGAGGGCATGGTCCCTGGCTAGGGCTCCACCCCCAGGCCTGTGCCTACGAACCTAGATGAAGACAGGTATTTTTGTCTTCCTTCCAAAATATTGCATTTCCCAAGACCACCCTGGGCTGCCCTGTGTCTATAAAAGCCTCAAGACCCTAGCAGGCAGGGACACAAGCTGCTGGACATCTGGAGGAATACATCTGCGGAAGAAGATGGAAGCAGCTGGACGTCAAGAGGCTGTTGAGGGGAGCACACCGGTGGAAGAGCACACGACGCTGGCACGCTGGCAGGCCATCAGAGTTTGGCCGGGGTAGTCGGAGGAGAGCTCGGGCTGCTGAGTGGCTCAACTCCAGGGGAAAACCATCTCCCTTCTGGCTTCACCATCTGCTGAGAACTACTTCCACTCAATAAAACCTTGCATTCATTCTGCAAGCCCACATGTGAACTGATTTTTCCAGTACACCAACGCAAGAAACCTCGGAATACAGAAAGCCCTCTGTCCTTCCGGTAAGGCAGGGGGGTCCAATTGAGCTAACACAAGGCACTTACGGATGCCTAAACTAAAAGAGCAACCTGTAACACATGCCCACTAGAGCTTCAGCTGCAAACTCCTAGATACTGCCATGGGGTCGGAACCCCACAGTCTGCCCGTCTGTCTGCTCCCCTAGAGGTTTGAGCAGCTGGGCAATGAAGAGGTGAGCCACACCCCCCAGTGCACACCCTGTGAGGGGGACAAGGGAACTTTTCCTGTTTCAGAAACACCAAAGTACAATCAATCCATCAAACGAAAAAAACAACAACAGCCTAAAAGACAAGGTTGATGTGAAGGAGAAAAATACAGTATGTATAATGCTCAAACTGATTTTTAACACTGGACACTTGAGAGTTGTCAATGTTTACATGATTCAGACATACCAAAATGCTAAATAAATTCCCCTAATATAAAGTCAGTTCTATACATTTTAAGAATCAATTATGGGGAGCCAGGAGTGATAATTCAACTGAATAATTTTCCTCAAGTGTTAGGCATATGTAGAAATGCCTAATTGTAAAGTAACAAAAATCATCCTGAGTGTTTCAATTTCATGTTTGCCTAACAACCAGTATACTCACTAGAAATGACAAGTTGTACACATTGCATTATAGGGGAAGCTATAAAGAAGTTCAAACTTTTTTCCTCTACTTCATTCTTAAACATGAAAAGACAACTGTTTTGAGCTGAATTTGTTTCTTTTCTAATAGAGTTATTATAAAGAGTTCTCCGCCTCCTCCTTTCAGGCATTTCTGAATGTTTTTATTTACTGTTCGAGCAATTCCAGGAACTACGTACCTGTGGTTCGTGGCATTCATGTTCTTTATAGGGCCCCACGTTTTCAGGGAGGTTGTAAAGCTTTTATTATTTTCGGAGAAATCTCTGCTGTTGTGGTAAGGGTGGATTTCTACTCTGCTGTATTTGATATGCCTAAAAGAACATTCTTATTACAATATAACAGTGAGTACTCAAAACGACGTGTAGAAACAGGAAGAAGTTTGAGCTAACAGAATTTATGTGAAAATGATGCACAGGGAAAGATAATGGGATGGGGCTACGCCATAGAGACTGCGTCTGATCCATGCTCATCCTTTACAACCATCAGTCTAAGCTCAGAAGAGGGAATCTCTTTGCATAAGGGCTGTCTTTCTCCTTCTAACAATTGTGGGAGGCTTGATGTTCTTCATTGATCTCAAACAAGGATTAAGAATTTTTATTAAAATGGGGTTTAGCAAACCACTACCAACCAATAGCCATTGGAACCTTTAATAAATGATGAAAATTTTATGCTGTTATGAGATTAGTGTAATCTTGGTAGCATAGACATGGTTCTAGGTGATTTGCTATTTGGCTAGGTATAGATTTAAATGTATATTTGAGGTTAGTCTGAAGTTAGGACTTAATTTTTAAAGAAATAGTGATAGTTTCTCTCCCACAGTTTATTTTAGACATCCTGAAGCTATCATGTAGACTAATACTGCTACTGTCGCGTCTCAGTTTGCTAACTTACTAGGGGCTTACCTATACATGCACTGATTTATCTACATCCTACTCCAGTTGGTCTCTCTGAGCTTCCAAAAACTCACAAAAGCCATTTTGAATTGATGACACTGCCAGGGAACCAATGGACTGTGATTTATAAAAGGGTGACTGATCGTTTTTTCATGTCTTTGATATGTACAGACCCTGCTGAGAAGAGAGCATGTGCCACATTTCTTGAGGCAGCACATTTTCTCTACATTATGGTATCATGGACTTGGCAAAACATGGCTGGGAAACATCTAGCTAATGTTTAAATAATTCCAAATATGGCATTAACTATCTAACAAAGAAGGTATATTTACACTGGGAAACACTGAAGAGCATATTTAGAATAACTCAGTACCACTTACGTGGAGGAGGACACTAACTCAGTATTATAATTAGAAGAGCAGCCAAAGTCTCATAATATTGCAAACTATCTTCCCTAATGTAACATGTACATTTCCTATATTATCCATTTTGCCTACTTCACAATATTTGTGTGTGTGTTTATGTTTTGACAATAGAGTACCTTCAGCATTGCACTATAGTATTGAGTCTCCAGCTAAAATACAAACACTATTTAGAAAAGGTGACATGTTATGCTTTGCCTGTCACAATCATTCCAGCTGTGACATTTAGAGTAATGAGATTTAAAGTGGTTATATATTTAAAAGACTAGATGAAAGACAGAAATAATTTGAAGCAATACTGAAATCTGAAGTTGCCTCATTGGCATTTCTTCATGGTCCAAGATCACCTTTAACTCAATGTAACTGAAGGTAAAATCATTTACTTCCCCACCACACCTGATTGCTTTATTTAGACCCCTCTGCCTTCCCAGTCACTTAGTATAGAAACCTCAGAGTTATCTCTGACTCCTCCTTCTTCTCGGCTCTTCTTGTGACATTTGTTGATGGATTCTGACATCCTACCTCCTTTTCTATCCATATGCCTTGGTACAGGGCTTATGATTGACCATGTAGACATTGCATGAACCTGTTCAGGAAGCTGCTTGCAATTAAATTAATTAATTTGTTTAGCTGCTGTATCCTTTACTAATTGTAAATTAATTTATGATAGAAAACATTATTTAGTCATAGTTTTTCATTAATTCATTGATATCTAACAAAGCCCATTGCCTAGCTTTGTGTGTGTGTTTATGTATATTTTCATGGATGTGCAATGTCTTTTGATAAAATTCAGCATTATGTAAATAGATACAAGCTATAAGTCCAGGAAAGCCAGGTGACAGCATTAATGATAATATATACTATTTTTGAATGCCTACATTGTGCCAGTTAGTTGAGACATATTCTGTAAGATCAGTCCAACAACCTTCAGAGGCAAGTGTTACTAGTCACATTTTCTAGATAACTAAATAAAGATTCAAAGATGTTAAGTAATTGTCTAGATCCATCTATCTCCAGAACCTTTATATCCATAAAGACAGGTGCTGTGGAAAGAAGGAGAAGGTGTTATGAACAAGAGATAGAAAGGTCTTGATGATATGCTTTTGCTTTTGTCTTAAGTTTTGCTCAGATTCCCAATCTGTCCACTAAGCTCCTTCAGGTATACTAGGAAAATTCATGTTGTGTTATAAAAATTATATTTGGATGAGCAGTAATAGAGAATACTGGGTAGTCCAACACTCCATACATGCATATAAAGTTACTTTTTGATTGTAGAGCTGTCATTTTCAGTTAGGAGGCGCATAATCACGTGCATGTGCATATGCATTTATGTGTGTCTGTTGTTTGAAAGGCCGATATTTGCACTCCTTCAAGTCTCCTGACAAATCTCTTTTCAGAGAAAAATCAGGATACTTAGAACTTAGTGTAAATTGTTTATTGCATTTTGAGAATGCTGCAAATCCTTTCTTCTCTTGACTTGAGCTGCTAAGCTGAAGCCTAAAGCTGATTACACAATTGTGTCCTAGAGTATTTAAAATAACTTTTCAATGTGTCAAATATGATAAATGTTGAGACTGACCATTCGTGATTCTTTCTCAGATTGGGAGTTCCTTTCAGAATTAAATCACAAATATTCATGTACAATGTATGTCTGAAGTGGATTTGATTAAATTGCTCTGTATCCCATGTTCTGGAGAAGTATTCTATCTGAGTTGTATTTACTATGTTGAAATTTATTTTTGAAGTAGAATTTCACTGTACAGGTGTCTTTCTATTGTGCATTAGTGGTTTTTGTTGTTGTTGATTTTTACTTCCTTGGCTAAAAAGAAAAAGTCGTAAGTCAGTCAACTTGACAAAGATTCTTGTAAGAATTACCCCATTGTCACAGAGATGTTTGATGTAATTGAACCAACACTCCTTAACTACTTTCCATATGCAAAGAACTCTGATATATGTTTTTGTCTTATCTAATCCCTGACAACACGGTGAGTTGGGTACCGTTATCTCTATTATATAGATAAGGAAGCCAGGACCCAGAAACCATAAGGGACCTGCTAAGGTCAGGCATTTGGTAATGATATGAATTCTAACTTGGGATTTTGAGAACAGAACAGAATTGTATAAATTGTCTCCTCGAGTCTCAAACCCTACTAGCCACCACACATGTTATTTTAGCAGTTCCTCGTGGCCTCAGAAGTGTAAAGATTATGATACCCAAGACACCTTTGGAACTGAATTATGGCAGATCCCTAGCCTGCTAAATAGGTCAGAGATTTGAATGAACATAGCATTGTGAGTACAGATTCTTAAAACTTCAAAACATGTTTAAAATGCTTTCTCGATCAATGATTAACATGAAAGTTTATTTTCCAGTCATAGGAAAGAAAACTATAGAAAGTTTGTGGATAAATAGCTCAGATTGTAGAGTCAAAAGCTTAGGAGATCACCTTTAATACTTTTTACCTTTGTGACCTTGTGTAAGTTTCTTAACATTTTTGAGCCTTAGTTTCTTCTTATGGAGTATGGAGATAATGGCACTTATGACTTGTGAGGATGAACTGGATGTTCACTGAGAACTATTGTTATAATTATTATCATTCCTGTAAGACTTTGAGAAGGTAAATTACATGATAAAACTTTTTCAATGGTTATTATTATATTTCAAGACATGTGATTGGAACTGAGGTATAAATGGTCTATGCAATGCGGTAATTTTTCCCTCAAATTTATGTTACCCAGAGGGTAGAATTATGCCATTACTTTTAGTTTCTCATGATAAAACATTTTGGGAGAAGTTATCATATGATATTCTTCCTATCTCTCAGAAGTATTTCATAAACTATTCTGAGAAGTCAATAATTTCCTATAATTTATACAGCACTTTTAAAATTCTTAATATTTTTTCTACTTTATAACAACACTATGATGTTGAAAAGCTAAATATTACCATTCTTATTTTAAAAAGTAGAAAGTGAAATTGAAAGTGAAGTTTCAGTAAACAAACACATGTATAAATCTGGAGTGCCTTCTCTTAGACCATGCCAAGGAAACATTTTCTCAAATGATAAGAAAAGAGAACACAAAAAAGTCAGAACGACTTCAAAACTACTGTGATTTTTTCACTTTAATGTTGAAGTCCTTTAGAAGCTTCTCAAGCAAACACAGAATCCATTGCAGAAGTGAGAAATCCATTGATTAACTAAAGATATTTTCTCTTCAAAATCATGATTCAAAATATTTGCTCTTACTAAGAGGAGAAACTGAGCCTATCAAGACATTCTATAATAAATTTTCACAAGTAATGACATTCTGGAGTTATGTTAACATGCATATTTTATCTCTGCATTATGATTCAGTCTCAAAATAAAAATTAAAATACTTTAGAATATAACATCCTTGACAGATAGCTCATTTAAAAAATTGCTACCTTTTCCTGTAGAGCCTAGATGTTGTGGGTTAATCAATGTGTGCAGCTTTAAAAGACATAAACAAACACACTACCAACCACACCAAAAAAACAAACAAACAAAAAAAAAACCCCTGAAAAACCCACAGGCGTTCCTACTTCCACTGAAGCTAATGGATGCCATTATAATCTTACCAATAGATGTAAGCAGAGGAATCTGGGTGGGGTTTACCAAGGAACATTTAAAAGAGAACCGACTTGTATACTTTGCTTCTCTTTCTATCTGTCTGAAACGTCAACTGCAGGTGCAACAGAAATGAGGGAAACATCAAGAGAATACTTGGGTCTAGAGTCAAGATACCCTTGAGCTACAGCACCAGCCTTGAATTAACCATCTTGATTTTGTATTATTATAAACTGAGTGAATGAATGACTTAGTGACTGAATGACACAATGAATGAATTCTGATTTTATTAAAGTCATTATCATTTGAGATTTCTGTTATATAAGGTCATACCCAATTATTAAGTGAAATAATATCCACAGGAAAAAGTGACCATACATGAGCTCAAGCAGTGACTTAGTGAGGCCATCTGCCTACACGTAGTCACCATCTCTACAAAGACACAAAGTAAAATAAGCCCTTTGAGAAGTGATGGAAAAAAAAGACTTCATTGATGAAAACTAAGAAATTATATATATATATATATATATATATATGCAATATATATCCATAATTACTAGTATTTCACTTGTTCCAAACTTTATTACACTGAAAATAATCTCACTGTAGACCTGAAAATTAAAGTAATATCATAAAACTTAATTTGCCTTTTTTTTTGTTTTATGTCAGCTCAATTCCTTTTACAACCCAGTAAACTTTCATTTGAAATAAATGTAATAGAGCTAAAGGTCTGCCATAATCTACAGAACCTGTAAAAGGTCTGTGGTCCATAGACATGAGCAGCCACTAGCTGAGCACCATATGCACACAGGTGATGATGAAATCTGCAGTTTTCAAGGAAGTCCAGGCTTCCCTTTAGCCCTGTGGCTGGGCTATATTTCACAGCAGCAGCTGGAGTGAACCGAGGCATGGAAGCTCAACCACACAGGCCTTAGCAGGAGTTCTCAGACTGTCTGCCTGCCAGGCTCTGTCCTGTGATCTGTGGGCACCATTCATAAACTTGGTTTCCCATTAAAAAAAAAAGAAATACTTTAAAAATCATGTATCTTCTACTCTTTAAAAACATAGCCCTGTGATAACTATTCAGATTAAAATATGACAATTAATACTTGTTGTGTTGATTTAAATAGGATAAGGTAGGGAAAAGACCCCAAAGACCTTTTTTTATTAGACCAAAGTGATACAAAAACAATGTATTTAATAAACTCAGCCCTGAAACCTGGACTCACACCCAGTTTTGTTAAGAGCAACAGGTGATGGGGCTGTGAGCAATGAAGACTGCTGGCAGGCCCTGGCCCTGCTGTCTCTCAGTTGAACTCTTGTTAAATGTGCTGCTCCAGGACCCATTCTCTGACAAGGGGGATATCCCATTTCCCTAGGATATAAGACAACTCCAAAAAGTTCTTCAATTTTATTACTGTAATCCCTGGATATTTTCTTGTCTCTGTTGAAATCTTGCCTTAGCATCAAATAGCTTCTACCTCCAAAGCTTTTAAATATTGCTAAACTTTATCATGAATAAGAAACAAAACACTGTGATTCATGACAACAGATGGGATCCTCTGTCATCATTTCCCTTAAAATGGATCTTACAAATGACCTATTTTACATATACAATATATGTGAAATATGGTTGTAGTTGCATCAAATTATAAAACTAGAGGAGTATTTGATGATGAAGAATGAAAATGCAAGTACTACGAGGTGGAAAACACTCAAGTCAGTATCAGTTGTCACCCTAATAGGAATTACAAGTTAGTTTTATTTTGTCCCCCTTTCCAATGCAATATATTAACTTTCTAATTAAAGTAAATGAAGTGAAGTCAATAGTATGAGGAGAAGTCAAGGGAAACTTCCTTGAGGGGTTTATAGTAAGCAGAATAATGCCCTCTCCCAAAATGCCCATATTCTAATTCTAGAAATCTATGACTATCTTACTCTACAGAGAAAAAGGGACTTTGCAGATTTAATTAAGGGCCTTGAAGTGGGAAGATTACCCTGGATAATTTAGGAGTACCCAATATAATCCCAATGGTCCCTATAAGTGGAATAAGGAGGTCAGAGTCACAGAGAGACTTTTGAAGATGCCACGCTGCTGGTTTTGAAAATGAAGAAAGGAAAGTCTCCATTCCATAAGACAATGTGGCCTCTAGGAAACAGATTCTCTCTTGGAGTCTCTGGAAGGAAGGCAGGCCCGCCATCATCTTGATTTTAGCTTGGGAAGACCTATTTTCAACTTCTGACCTCCAGAAGTGTAAAATAATACATTTCCATTGTTTTATGCTACTAATTTGGAGAAATTTGTTTCAGCAACAATAGGAAACTAATACAGAGTTGATATTTGGTTTGAATCTTGAAGATTGAATTCAATAGAACAATTATGGAAAAGAGTGCATTCTCATCAAAGGAAACAATAAATGTTAAAGCATGAAGGTTAGTAGGAGGATGTCAAGTTGACTTGCATAAAATGAAGATATATGTGAGGAGATACGTGTGTGTGAGGTCAGATTAGGTGACAGAAGGATATTCATATACTCAAAGAATTTATCTGCTCTTCTAAGGAGTTTGAAAAATGAGGAACTACTGAGAAAGACTTAATTGTATCTACATTTGGGAAATTTTTTAAAATAGCAGTCACAAGAAATGGAGCAAAACTGAAATGCAATGATAGCAGTTAAGATCCAAAGATCCTAATACCAACCAGGAATGATATTTGATATGACCACCTATATAGGAGCACTAGGATGGAGCAAAGGCATAGCTAAGGTGCTGGCTGGATACCAAAGGAAAACTTGAGTCTGGTTCTGATTTGCATATGTAGCAACTGAGCAGACCTGGCAGGATCAGAATAATAACTACTGTCCAAGTGTCTTAGAAATACCCTGGCCCCTCCATCACTGCAAAAGAAGATGCACAGTAAGAATTTTCAGTAAATTGGAGATGTTATTTAATAAAATCATTCTTAGAAATACGCAATTTAAACTTTACTGCTGTCCAAGAAAAACAGACTTATTTGTGACTAGAATTCATGCACATTAGCAGGCAAATCTTTAATTTTCTATTTATCTTACACTTTTAACTACTTGATCTGTATAGGAGATTAATTCTCTCCATTTTTACACTAATCTAAATAAAGAGTCATTTTGACAAGGTTTTGAGCACTGATTAGTCGACAACAACCACTACAACAAGCAATCCCCAGGAAAGCTTTCTATTTTTCATACCTCTGTATATAGGACAATGAGAAGTCATTTATTTTCACCATGTAATAGAGTTTGAATCTTGGACAGGTTTTCTTTTTTGAAGCAATTTACAAGAGCATGAGATACTCAAACATGCCTTATATTAATTCTTTGTTAAGAAAGCATTTCAAAATATTTACTCACTTGTTTTTCTTGCCTTTGAAGCCCAAATCTTTATTTTCAGTCTTTTGCAGATTTCCCAATATACTTAGGCATAGAGAGAGCATGTGCTGAAGTTTCTTCTTAGAACTCACCTATATGAATAAATATATAAGTAACAATCTGTGTGACTCTTAAATGTGCATTTTGCAAATTACGTGTCAAATACAACATATTATCTGAATATTCTAACCGTGTCTTTTTTCTATATAACTCATCAACTTTTCACTCTCAATAGAGGTGAAGACGAGTTATTTGTTAGACCTGACTTAGTTTGACAAGCTTACATGACTTGCAAAGAAGTTACCAATGGAAACAATGTTTTTGTCTCACAGTATATATCCATATTTTTTTCTTCTGCAAATTTCTGTGAACCATTAACAAAATGAATATTTGCAGATATTTTATTCACTGAAAGAAATTGACATTATATTCATTTTGCCTACGTGTAATGACAGAGCTATAATAAAATAAATTAAGACATACTGTGATTATTTCAATATTATGATACCATGATACTGGTGTAAAAGTATTAAGACTGGAAATTGAAATTGAAAATATGTGGGGACCATCTCTGATCAGTAGAAATGTAAATAAACAATTATAAAATAGTAAAATCATATGAAAATAAATGATTACATAAATGTTATTCATTTTCTGTGAAGAAACAATTAAGAACTTTCTTTTTCTAAATAGAAAATAGACTGATAGTATAAATCTTAAGACAATGTTAATAGATGCCTTTAAAGCTAAGGATAATCTGCTGAAAGTGACAGAAAGATAGCCCTGTTTCCCTCATCATCCCAGCTAAAAATAGCCAAAGTCCTACATAGGAGTGAGGCTGTCCTGGACACGAACGCATAGTTGGTCTGCCTGCTGACTGTAGACACATGAGTGAATCATCTGACAAGCCCAACCCACAGCAGAATTCCAAATTAAATAAATGCTTGCTCTTTAGGCCACTAAGTTTTGTGGGAGTCATTGTGGTAATAAAGAATTTACACAGAAATTAATACCGAGGAAAAGTGATACTATAACACCTAAAATATATAGTGTTGGCTTTTGGAACTAGGTGGCAGAAAGAAGATGACAAAATGGCAAGCAAAGTGTTAGCAAGGCCTAAACAAAAATGGTGAGAAAATTATGATAAGTCTGGTAAAATGGACACATGCTATAAAACAGCAAATAAATCTGTTTTTGAAATTGGTTAAGAAGAAATTCAGGTAGACTATTTAAAGTGTCATCTGGCCTGCACAGCAAAATACACTATCATTAGAGTGAAAAGGCAACCTACAAAAACAGGAGAAAAATTTTGCAATCTACCCATCTGACAAAGGTCTAATATCCAGAAATTACAGGGAACTTAAATATATTTACAAGAAAAATACAACCCCATCAAATAGTGGGCAAAGGATATGAACAGACACTTCTTAAAAGAAGACATGTACATGACCAACAAACATATGAATAAAAAGCTCAACATCACTGATCATCAGAGAAATGCACATGGGCTTGATAAGTAGTTGGAATTAAGTCTAGATAGAGAAGTTTATCACTAAAATAATCATAGGTATTGTTTTTATAATTAGAGTTGAAAGAAATCAGATTCATAGAAAACCTAAAATGTTTTTAAGGGAGTTATATAGGAAGAAGTGTTGCCAGATTAAAAATTAAGGTATTTGAAAATTAAAAAGCCTTCTGGGCTTTCAACATTTTTTGGCCAAGAAAGAACTAAGAAAGTTCCTCAAAGGCCCTGTTTTCTAGTGATGTCTTTAGAGTGGCCAAGGAGGCGAGGAAATGGAAGTAAAGTTGACTTGAACAATGTAGGGGTTAGAGATGCCAATATCCGCAAGGTCAAAAATCTATGTATACATTTGACTCTCCACAAACGTAATTACTAATGGCCTACTCTTGACCAGAAGCATTACTAATATCATATATAGTTGATTAACACATTTTTATGTTATATGTATTATATACTCTATTCTTACAATACTGTAAGCTAGAGAAAAGGAAATGTTAAGAAAATCATCAAGAGTAGAAACTATATTTACTATTCATTAAGTGGAAGTGGGTCATCATAAAAGTCTTCATCCTTATTGTCTTCATGTTGAGTAGGCTAAGGAGAAGTAGAAAGGGGTGGTTTTGCTGTCCCAGGGTGACATGGTGGAAGAAGAGGAGGAGGTAGAAAAAGAGGCAGGGGAGGCAGGCACACTCAGTGTAACTTTATGGAAATATATTGTAATTTCTGACTTTTTGCTTTTTCGTTTCTCTAAAAATATTTCTATGCAGTAATAATTCTTCTTCCACCATTTGCTTTAGTATCAGTGCCATTATCAGAGAAGGATTCTTGTCATAAAAGAAGTCAAAAGCAGTCTTGAATAATCAAATCTTTCTTCCACCTAATTGTCCAATGTCAGTTTGTTTTCTGTCACTGCTTCTTCTATGCCTTTTCCTCATCATCTGACACTGGTTGGGAAGCACTCAATTCCATTGAGTCGTATTCTGTTATTCCTCTGTTGTGATGTCTATTAGGTCTTTAATTTCTTCAGGACCCAGATCTGGAAAGCCTTCATCTTTCACCTTTTTTTCCCCCCTTTTTGCCATATTCACAATCTCTTTCATAATTTTCTTAATTGGCTCTGTTATAAATCTTGTGAAGTCAGGTACAACATCTGGATACTTTTCTCCAGCAGGAATTTATTGTTTTGGGGTTGGTGGCTTTCATGGCCTTTTCTATAACAATGATGACATCTTTAATAATGCAATCCTTCCAGACTTTCATAACGTTCTTCTCTATTGGGGTTCTTCTCCATAGAATTGACAATCCTTTTCATAGAGTACTGTGTGTAGTGAGCCATAAAGGTCCTTACAGTGCTCTAATCTAGAGCCTGAATTAGAGATACTGAGTTTAAGAACAAGTAGACCACTTCAACATCTTTGCCACTGAATTCATGGAGTTCTGGGTGGCTAGGGATATTGTTCAATACCAAAAGTACTTTAAAAGGCAGTCTCTTCCCGGCAAAGTGCATTCTGACTTTAGGGAAAAATATAGATAGAACAACTCCAGAAACAAAACAAAACAAAACAAAACAAACAAACAAACAAAAAAACCCTTCTTATTCAGGCCTGCTTGTTGTGCAACTAAAAGACTGGCAGCTGGTGTTTATCTTTTCCCTTCAAGGTTTGAGAGTTAGCAGCTTTATAGATTATGGCAGTCCTAATCATAAACCCCACTGCATTTGCACAAAAATATTGGGTAAGCCTATGTTTTCTGTCTTAAATCTTGGTGCTTGCTTCTCTTTCTTACTAACACATAGTCTTTGTGGCATTTTTTTTTTTTCAAAAATGAGGCACTGTTGTCTACATTGAAAACCAGTTTAGGCAGATATCCTTTCTCCTCGATGATTCTCTCAATGGCACCTCGGAACTTGTCTGCTGCCTCCTGGTCAGCAGAAGCTGCTTTTCCTGTTATCTTAACATTTTTAAAGCTAGCCCTAGCCCTCTTTCTAAAATCATCAAACTATCCTTTGCTGGCATTAAATTATCCAGCTTTAGATCCTTCACCTTCCTTCTGCTTTAAGTTGTCATACAATGGTTTTTTCCTTAAATCATATTAGATTCTTATAGGGATTGCCTTTTTCATACAATCCTGCACCCACATAAAAGCTACATTTTTGATACAAGATTAAAGCGTGTTTTGAAAAAAGTATAAGATTTTCATGACTGCTTGTACAGTTGCAGTGAGGGCTTCACAAATTTCCTTTTCTTTTTTCACAGCAGCCCTTACCCTGGATTCATTTATCTTGAAATGGCAGGTAACCACAGCCACAGACCTCAATATACAGTTTACACTGAGAAATTCAGCTTTGTCATTTAATATCATGACTTTTCTCTGGTTCTTTGGAGCCCTTGCAGCATCATTAGTGGCACTTTGTTTTGAGAAAAGTCAGGGACCCTGAACAGAGGGACTGGCTGGAACCACGGCAGAAAAACATAAATTGTGAAGGTTTCATGGACATTTATCAGTTCCCTACTCTTATAATTTCTTATGCCTGTCTTTACTTTAATCTCTTAATTCCGTTATCTTCATAAACTGAGAATGTATGTCACCTCAGGACCACTATTGTACAAATTGGTTGTAAAAAGTGTGTTTGAACATTATTGAAGCAGAGCACCTTGAAAAAGAACAGAATAACAGCTATTTTCAGGGAACGAGGGAAGATAACCATAAGCTTTGAATGCCTGTGGGTTTAGGCAGAACAGAGCCATATTTTTCTTCTTGCAGAGAGCCTATAAATGGATGTGCAAGTAAGAGAGATATCGCTGAATTCTTTTCCCAGCAAGGAATACCCTGGGGAAGGAATGCATTCCTAGGGGGAGATCTATAAACAGCTGGTCTGGGAGTGTCTGTCTTATGCAGTTGAGATAAAGACTAAAATATGCCCTAGTCTTCTGCAGTACCCTCAGGCTTACTAGGATTGGGAAATTCCAGCCTGGTAAATTTTGGTCAGACCAGTTCTCTGCTCTCCAACACTGTTTTCTGTTAAGATGTTTATCAAGACAATACATGCACAGTGGGACATAGACCCTCATCAGCAATTCTAACTTTGCCCTTTACCTTGTGATCTTTATTGCCCTTTGAAGCATGTGGTCTTTGTGACCTACTCCCTGTTCATACACCCCCTCCCCCCTTTTTTTTTCTTTTTTTTTTTTTCTTTTGAGACACAGTCTCGCTCTGTCACCAAGGCTGGAGTGCAGTGGCGCAATCTTGGCTCACTGCGAGCTCCGCTTCCCAGGTTCACACCATTCTCCTGCCTCAGCCTCCCAAGTAGCTGGGACTACAGGTGCCTGCCACCATACCCGGCTAATTTTTTGTATTTTTAGTAGAGACGGTGTTTCACTGTGTTAGCCAGGATGGTTTTGATCTCCCAACCTCATGATCCGCCCGCCTCGGCCTCCCAAAGTCCTGGAATTACAGATGTGAGCCACTGCACCCAGCCCCTTTTAAAATCCCTAATAAAAACTTGCTGGTTTTGCAGCTCAGAGAACATCACAGACCTACTGATATGTGATATACAGAAAATATATATGTGAATATATATATGTGATATACAGAAAATATATATGTGATATACAGAAAATTCCTCTCTCTGTACTCTTTCTCTTTATTTCTCAGACTGGCTGACATTTAGGGAAAGTAGAAAGAACTTACATTGAAATATTGGGGACCGGTTCCCCTGATAACTTTGTATACTGCCATGGTGTTCATCAGTGCTTATGGTATTCCACTAAGCAGAATGAAAAGTTTGTGAGAACTTAGAGATCACTTTTTACTGCAATACACAATTTATTGGAGAGACAACTTGCTCCTGTGGAGATGATTAATGTCACAAGGTATTTTGAGTGGATACTCACAACATGTGAGCTCACCATAATAGCAACTGCAGGTGGCTAAAAAAAAATTACACTCATACAGTATGTACCACAGTTAGTAACATAGTTATGATTTAATACTACATCTTTACATTCATTTACATTTCTGTCCACTGCAAATGGCACCATGTACAATTGGTGTTTGTGTCAGTAGTTTCAATCAATTTTAACTTTTTGTAATTGGTATGTGTATACTTTATGGTGAGTAAATTATAAAATAAACAAGTATCTACATATATTTTATGCATTCATGACATACCCATATTTTTCTTATTTCATTTCCAGGCTACATGGTTCATCTGAGTTTTTTAAATTATCACAAATGTCCAAAGTCTTTTTTTATATAGTTTTTGAAAAAAATCTGCTTACAAGTGGACCCATGAATTTCAGACTCATGTTGTTCAAAGGTCAACTGTAGTCTCAACTGGCAAAGTCAAGAAAGAACACACAGGTAAAATCAAAATCCACAGAGAACAATTAACTTGAGAATGTCCAGATTATAAAACAAAAAACAGTACTTAATTAAGGGCTATTTCCCACTCACAGAGTAGGAAATTTGGCAATATTTGCTCAGTAGGATTTCAGAATGCTGTTGGTCAGCGACAACTCTTTCATTAATTCTTTTCCAAATGAGAGTATTTGTTATAGTTATCATGCCTCCTTTCTACCTTTGTATGTTAGGAGAATGTGGGATACTTAAATTGTCTTTTTGGTCCTTTAATCTCTGCATCAAGAGGAACCGTATCAGGACCTGATATAAAATTTCAAGCTTTATGCAGCAATTTCAAGCTTCATGCTGCAATTGGATAAGACTTTGGGGATCTTGGGAGGGGGTGAGAGGATTTTGCAAGTGGAAGTGATATGACTAGTTGTGGCAGAAGGTAGAGTAATTATATATTGATGGTCAAGAAATGCCCACAAGTCTTCACTCTACCCTCTCTTCAGGGCCTTTGCAATGTGACTTTATAATTCCTCCCATCAAGAACTCCTTAAATTTGTGGCATTTTTTTCCAAAATGGGACTCTGTTGTCTACATTAAAAACCTTATAAATGTCTTATAATTGCCATTTATCTACATGTCTAATTTTATGCCAGTTCTATACTGCCTTAATTACTCTTGCTTTGTAGTACATTTTAAAATTTGGAAGTGTGAGTCCTCCAACTTTGCTCTTCTTTTCCAAGATTATTTTAGATATCCATTGTTGAGTTGTTGTCTATTGTTAAAAGTAGAAACAAAACCTAATTAAACACATGTCATTGGCTTTGGACATAAGAGGTATTTGGTGCTTTCCCTTTAAATATGAACATGTTTAGCACAGTGCCAGCTACATTTTATGCACCTAGTAAATGTTTATCCCCATTTATGTCTGCTTTCTCTTCACACACAAAGGAATATCTTATAGTGTAAGATAAACTTTGGCAGCTATTAAATATTTTCTGTGTGCATATTTTGGATCATAGGATTTTCTATCTTTCAATGCAGTATATGGTATATGGGAATAACCTCTAATGAAACACATGAGATCACAAAGTTAACACATAGTGATCTTAGTAAAACATGGTGGGAACTTAAATCATCTGGTCTAGCTGTATAGCACTTCGTGTAACAATGCAGGGCCAGATATGCACAGTGCTGACCAAGCTAGGAATGATAATATCTGACAAGTTAGGTTGCTTTGCTTGTTGATATGATGATCTTGAGAGAGCTGTCAGGCACTTTATGCCTGATGAACTGTAGAGCAGCCTGTGCTTCTCTGACTGTGTTTTTTCCTGTCTGGGATGTGGGGAAATAACAGAGACATAAACCCCCGGAACCTCTATTTAGTGGCCTGGAACACTGAGTTTTTTTGTAGGCTATTTTCTGGGTATTGCTGAAATTTCCCACAGAAAGCAAGAGCCACTAAAATCACTTCTCTGTCTGCTAAAGGGATTTTCTCATTCTTTGGATCCCTTCTCTCACCTCCACTTTTTGGGTCCACATCCCTTTTTGAATTTTCTCCTCTTTCTTGAAGGGTGACTTATTATAATTACATACTTCATTAGACATTGTTATGCTCTTCTTCCATATCCTTATAGCTACAAATTTCCTGACTCTCCCTGACATTCTTGCCAAATCATATTTTTTGCAAAGGTTTCCCAAACTGGTGTAATTATAATAAAATCTGAAGAAGAGGGTGACGATTTTGGAGAATAGTCAGACACCAAATATACTTTTAAGTAGCTGTTGTATTCTAGGCATTCTGTTAGCTACAGAAGACACATCCATTAACAAGATGGATATCTCCCTTTCCACACTGTTAAACAAATACTTATATATGTAGTAAGTGCTGTGAAAAAGTGCATATTTCTGTTGGGAGTAGCATTTGGCCAGAGATATCTAGAGGAAATTGAGACTTGAAGAACAAATATGGGAAGGTTGATGGAAGGAACATTCCATCCAAAGGAAATAATGTATGGAAGCCCTGGGGTGGGAGAAAACACACCCTGTTTGAAGATCTAAGAGAAATTCTATATTACTGGAACTTAGAAGAAAGAAAGAAAGAAAATGAGGTTGTGCATTTGGAAGGAGACACCTGAAGTCAGTCTTAGAGACCACTTTTAGGATTCTATCCTAATGCCTAGGGGAAGATTGATGGTTCATCCATAAGACTGGCATGAAGGGAGTGACATTTTCAAAAGATGCATCTATGGATTGGAGGTATATTGGAAGGGGTGCAAGGAAGTATAAAGAAAAATAAATTAATTTATTAACTCTTGAAAGATGGAAACTGCAAATCTCGAGGTTCTGGGAGAAGAAGGCATGGATAATGACATGTTGGTTGTAGCCTGAGAAAGTAGGGGTATGTAGAAGTTAGACATGCCATACTGTTGATATTCCAGAATGCCAGAATGGGAAGGATGTGTGCATCACTCTAGGCAGGTGGGGTTATTAACAGTTTGGGGTATGTTAAATTGCATGCCTGGAATAATACTTTATGAAGGGAGAGCACACACTTCATAACATTCCTAAATATTAAAGTCTATTGAGTTTAAGCTCTTGCTAAGTTAGGAATATTTTTGCCTGCCTGTTCTCATCTTATACTGGATTTCAATAAAATGGATTCTTCATTTGGGTAATAAAACTCAGTCTGTTGCTTGTAAAATTTGAGCACACATGCTCACAAGTCGTAGACTGAAGAAGGAGACAGCATGAGCCAAGGTCTTTGAAGAGAATCGGAAGGTTGATGACTGAGAAGCCTCTGCAAAATACATTAATGTCTATTTTTACCTCCAGATGGAACCTTGAAAGGCAAGGCCACAGGACAAGGGATGAGCCAGAGCAATGCCCTTTACTGACATAGCTTGGGAGTCACGACCGTGGACTCTTAATAAACCTGTCATGGTGATTTTCATGTGTTGATTCTCTGGGATAAAGCACAAAATTTAAAGGCAACTCTATGTCATTTTATGAGGAATGAGGGAGTGGAGAAGGTTTGGGAAGAAAAAACAAAAAGGTGCCAACGCATGTATTTTAACAATCAAAGGAAGCAGCTTACTTTTTCCCAAGTGAAGTGAAGCCGGTGGATAGCCGTTTCTTGTGCGTTTGTGCTGCCGCTTTGCCTTTTGTGGTAGAGAAATAACTTGGATTCAGGAGATTCATATGCTCATGGGATCCACAAAGCTTGTTTTGATGAGACTCTACTGTTTAACCCAGCAAGGGTAGGTAGCCAATATTGCTTGCTTTCCTGTCTTTCCCGTGCCTCCTCTTGGTTCTTGGAAACAGACTAAGAAGTTATGATTTTGTTCCCTAAATGCTTCATGCCTGTTTTCCTGCTGTCTGTTATACATATATGAGTCATTTTCCAAATGTTTAAAAGACAAAAATATTGTGTCAGAGCTCATTGTAGCACCCTGAAATTCTTTGAAGAGACCAAAATCTCTAATGGAAATTGCTCTGAACCAGGAACCTTGATAATAGCTCTCTATTATAGTTCACTTTGTCACTCACTGGCTGCATGAACCTGGACAAGCCAATATGTGTCCTCAGGCTTCAGTTTCCAACCGTGTGCAATTTAAAGCATGGATTGGATGATCTCTAATCATGTTTTTATGACTTTTTTGGTTGTATGAAGAACTCGCTCTGTTAGATATACTCAAAGACTATAAACATGTTAACACAATGGTTATCACTCCAGAGCTATTGATGAAAAGAAATTAGGACGAAAAGTGAAAAAGGAGAAAGAGAAGGACAGAGGAAATGCCAGACTTTAGATGATGTGACTCATTTTAGTACTTGAACTGTATTTGGGCCAAATAAGAAACTTCATTTAGGTTGTTGCATCAATCAACTTAAGCTAGATTGTGCTGCAGTAACAAATAATTGATTATCAGCGTCATGAAACAATAATTTGTTTTAAATTCACATTTTATATCCAGCATGGTTTGGTTGGTCTTGGCTCTGCTTCATATTTAGTCATTTCTGGGCCTGGGCTTACAGAGAAACCTCCACTAGGGATATACCATTCTTGAATCAAAGGCTACAATAAAATCACATGAGTGCTCTTAGGCTGCTGGTGAGAAGTGGCATGTTTCACTCCCATTTCCATTTGATCAGCTGAAGCAAGTAACCAGGGCAAGCCTGACATCAGTGGAAGCAGGAAACACAATCATCTTACAACCACAGTAAGAAACATTTAGGATCAATAATGCAGTTGAGTACAGTAGCATTTTTATGAAAACTGAACAAAATTTAGTGGCCCCATCAAGGGAAGTAAGGACATCTGACCATAGATGTGCTAACCAAAGTCAAATTGTAGTCTACAGAATCATCATTATTGATGATCCATGGAGAATTTGTTCCAGGACCCCATCAGATACAAAAATTCACAGATACACAAGTCTCTGATATAAAATGACATAGCAATTGCATATAATCCATGTACATCCTTTCACATACTTTAAATCGTCTCTAGATTACTTATGATATCTAATACAATGTAAATGCCATGTAAATAATTGTTATATTGTATTTTTTTTTTCGCTGTTTTGAGGCAGGTCTCGCTCTGCCACCCAGGCTAGGAGTGCAGTAGAGAGAATACAGTTTACTGCAGACTCAACCTTCCAGGCTCAAGCAATCCTCTGACCTCAGCCTTCCAAGTAGCTGGGACTACAGGCACACTCTACCATTCCCAACTAATTTTTGTATTTTTTGTAGAGATGTGGTTTTGCCATATTGTCCAGGCTGGTCTTTTACTGTTGAATTGCTATCTTTTATTGCTTTTGTTTTTGAATATATTTGATCCATGGTTGAGTCCATGAACGTGGAACCTGTGGACATGGAGACCCAACAATAGTACTTAATGTCTTTCTAACACAGCTACCTTAGATACTCTGGAAAAATTGTATGCCAGCCAAAGCAGTGGAACAACCATATTCTACTCACTGGATTGTCCTCAACTGTTCAACAATACCTCCCAAACCTGTTCCTGATTTCCTCCCAACATGCAATGACTCCATTCTCATTGTGCTCTTACCTGTTTCACTTAGTTGGATTATTTCTGTTCAAAAATATGCATGATTTTTAAAACTCAGAGTTTCACAGCTCTTAAAAGTTGTATAAACCACTGTATTTATTCGATAAATGTGGGTGAATTTGGCTTCCTACAAAGCAATAACGAATCTTCCACATATGAAGTTTACCGTTTCTGCAGATGGAAAACTGTGTAACTTGCTTCTCACATCATTGTTTTCATTTTGCAAGATATGAGTTTCTTGAATATTGATGTCACCTATAATACATAAAAATTAAAGTAATTTAGTGCACCTTAGCTTGATAGCTTTCTAAAGATATAAACAAGCTACTTGGTTTAATGAGGGAAAAATATTGGTCTAAAGGAAAATGGACTGACAGCTTTGTTACATATTAAAAATCAACCAATAACTATCTTTTAGTGTTGTTGGTGGTAGTTGTTTTGTTTTTTTAAGCAGGAAACACACAGATACACTCTAAAAATCATTCTTAGTAAAAGTCTTTAATATCATTTTACTTATAGATACTAAGTATAAATCCTCCATTAAATCTGTGTTAAAATATAATATTCTTTTATTTGTCAATTAATAATTTGTAATGGCCAGAAAGTAACCATTTCTAAAGCAGTTCTCTAGACAAAGTAAACTTGTAAACCACCATTAGATGCTTTTGCTCCTTCCTCTCTGTCACGTGATATTAAAAAAGACTGACCTGGGTGTGGTGGCTCACACCTGTAATCCCAGCAATTTGGGAGTCCAAGGCTGGCAGATCACCTGAGGTCAGGAATTTGAGACCAGCCTGACCAACATGGAGAAACCCCACCTCTACTAAAAATACAAAATTAACCGGGTGTGGTGGCACATGCCTGTAATCCCAGCTACTGGGGAGGCTGTGGCAGGAGAATCATTTGAACCTGGGAGGTGGAGGTTGCAGTGAACCGAGATCACGCCGTTGTACTCCAGCCTGGACAACAAGGGTGAAACTCTGTCACAAAAAAAAAAAAAAAAAGAAAAGAAAAAAAAAATTCTTGGGACATGTACCATTGTGCTAAATCTTCCATTGATGAACATATTGCAATCTTTCCATTGTTGTTTCACTTCTCAGCTTTTTATGCAGGTACATTTTTTAAATTATCAGCAGACAAAATATGTCTCATCCTTTTCCTATTTATTCATATTCTTTTCATTTGCCATTTTTCAGTATTTGGAGTATGCTGGCCATGAGTCCCACCTTACAGACTGGCTCACTGAAAGATTCAAATACTTCCTCCAGTCAAATATCCCCAACTGTTATTTCCAACAATTCCTTGTTACTTACCGGCTTTATTACTTTGGGCTTTTGTTTTCAACTTCTGCATATTGATTTATAACTAACTGTTATTTTTAGCTGTGTAATCTTAAACTAGTCACGTGAATTCCCTGGATTCCAGTTTTCTTAACTGTAAAATGAGCAAACTATGAGAATTCATCCATGTTGTTATGAATATAAAATAAACTATTGCTAATAAAACTCTTAAAATAGTGCCTGGCCACGGTAGCTCATGCCTGTAATCCCAGCACTTTGGGAGGCCAAGGCAGGGGGATCACGAGGTCAAGACATTGAGACCATCCTGGCCAATATGGTGAAACGCTGTCTCTACTAAAAATACAAAAATTAGCTGGGTGTGGAGGCGGGCGCCTGTAGTCCCAGCTACTTGGCAGGCTGAGGCAGGAGAATAGCTTGAACCCAGGAGGTGGAGGTTGCAATGAACTGAGATCCTGCCACTGCCCTCCAGCCTGGTAACAGAGTGAGGCTCTGTCTCAAACAAACAAATAAACAAACATATAGTAAGTGCTCAATAAATGTTAACGATTACTATGGAGATCAACACCTGTAATAATATTTAGTTTTCTAATTCCACTTTCCTACTAATGCAGCCCTTTCCATTTCTGGCTTTGAAAATAAAAATGTTTTCAATAATACAAGAAATGCATTTAACAATTTTACTTACAAAACAGTTTTGCACATAACATTTCAGTAAGCTCCATGAAGGTAGGAATCTCTGGCTTCCTGTCTTGTTCAGTGTGGTAAGATGTTTCTTGGTAACTGCTGACTGAATGAAAAACCGAATAATGTCATTTTATACTTGCACCCCTGAGTCTCATGAAGAAATGGTGATATATATTAAACCAATCATATTCATTTGGTAGGGCTACCATAACAAAGTACCACGGATTGGATGGAGGGCTTGGGCAACAGAAATTTATTTTCTCATAATTCTGAAAGCTATAACTCTAAGCTCCAGGTGTTGGCAGGATTGGTTTCTTCTGGAAGCCTCTCTCCTTGGCTATAGATAGCCGTCTTCTCCCTCCGAATTCATATGGTCTTCCCTCTGAATATGTGTGTTTTACTGTCTGTTTCTTATAAAGACATCAGTCATACCGGTTAAGGTTCACCATAAGGATCTCATTTTAAACTTAATAATCCCTTAAAGTGCCCCCTTTCTCCAACTATAGTCACATGTGAAGTCCTGGGAGTTAGGACTTTCACCTATGAATTTTGGAGGAATTCAACTCATAACACTAGTCTCTTATATGAGAGTAACATAGAGAACCAACTCCCTTTAGTTATCAGGTCCATTTCTCTTCCATCAAAATGTGCTTTACCTTGGTATCAGTGGCCATTGCTAAGCAAACAAACATTTGACAAAACTAAGACTCATCTAAGGGTCCAAAATTCACATGCAGAAAGACGTGGGAATAGAGATTAAAAATCAAGATCAAAATTTTAAAATTGGCAGAAAAATGCTAGATAAACTACTAAGTGAAAGGAAGTCAGGATGAAGGGAGAAAGGAAGAAAAAGGTCTACTAGAAAAATAACTTTTTGTGTGTCTCTTTTTATTAAAGCTAACTTAAACACACAAAAGAAAGTTGTTTTATGTCAGTAATCTAAGAATTAGGGGAAAAGGTAACATTAGCCATAATATTGTTAGAATCCTGCTTAAATCATTTTTAAAAATGTATGCCGATCCTAAATACTCTGAAAGAATTGATAAAACAAGAGCATTTTTAAAAAATGTATATACAACAAACTACCAACAAGCAAATAAAACCAAAATTAATTGTAGAGTTTTTATTAACTGCCCTAGAAGTGGTTCTATTTGTGTCAGCCAACAGCTTGTCACAACAACCACAACTGTTATGTTCAAATTGTGCTGCTTAAAGTCTTAGCCCTTGAAGCAGTGTTCCACACACTATTTCTGCATTAATCCATGAAGTTAATAAGCATTTGTCTCCCCAGTGGTGCCTCACTGTCTAACTGAACTACTTATATCCTGTAAATTTGCAGTCTGTTTGACTTCTAGAAAACAAAGCAGTCAGGCTTGCCTGATCTCATCAGTTTAATCGTAGAATATCTAACCTACTCCACAACCCTTGTATCTTTATATTTTAAAAATTGGCAAAGCAAGAGCTGTTATTAGAGACATGTGTTCCAGACTGTAATCAGAAATTGTGAGTCTTTCTGGATGAACATGAAAAGATGAATATAGTATATTAAAAACGAATGTGGCTAATGAATTACTATGTGCCGAAATTACCATAGTAGTCATGTATAGTATGACATTGTTGAGGACTTAAGTAACAGTCAAAAAACGCACTTTCCAAGGAAAACGATTAGCCCAGAGAGTCATGAATCTGTCAAATAACCCAAAAGAGTGAGTGTATATTGGAGATTCTTACATATTAATCATAGTTTTACCTGAAAGTTTCTTAGCGCTAGCTAAGTTAAGTCTGAGCAGTCAAGAAATAGCACATATCAATCAAAGGAGCTTTATCCCAGAGATATTTGTGAACAAAAATGTACCATTCTGTGAACTGCATCCTTAGAGGTTTGTACCTTCTTGGTACTAAGCAAATTGATATCATGGTTATATAACGTTGCAGGGAGGCAGAGTGCCATAAAGATGCATTCATTATAAAGAACAAAACCAGATACACAGGTCTTCTTTCTGTTTTGCCATTTGGACAGTACATCACAAAAGCCTTCCCTGTTTTGTGCTTAGTGAAAAAAAAATAAGAATGACTAGTATTCATAAAATACCTATTCAGTTCCAATCACATTTAATGATTTAATAATTAAATTTGATGTTAATCCAATTATCAGATTGAATTCATATAACCACCCTGTGTATGGAATATTATCATCATTCCCCATTTTAAACCATGAGAAAGGGAAGCTAAATAACTTTCTAATGGTGGCACACTCAATGAGTGGTAGATCGTGGACTTGAACTGGCGTATTTGCTGCCAGAGTACAATAACTAACCACTATGCTCTACAGCAATTTGGGGCATAACATTTAGTTAACCTTAGCCTAAGAGAGAAAATGCTGAAAGCAGCCATGCATGAATGTGTCTTAGTAGGACAGAGGCCAGGTTTCTTTCAAGGAAGAAATAGCAATAGGACTTAGTCCATGTAGAGAACTTCCTCTGTGAACACTGCAAGCACCTTTTAAGCAGTAATGAAGAGTAAGGATTGAGATCCTGGGTTTGACTACCAGGTCTACTGCTCACCACCTATGGGACAATGAGAAATTCTTCTAACTTCTCTAAGTTTCAATTTCTTCACTATTTACTTAAGGTAACAATAGTATTTATCTCATGTTTGAAGAAGTAATACAACTTTCTTATTTTTAATATTTTGAAAAATAATGCAGAATGTATTAAGAAGCACACATCATTAAGTCCATTTGACAGAAGAAAAAACTAGGATGTAAAATTTACATTAAATTCAGTAATTTCTGAAGTCTAAATCTATGTTTTTCCTCCTAAAATGTGTAGCTTATTATAACCACGGTTTTTATCTAAATTTTCAAAAGTTACAATTAACTGTTAGGTGATAATAAATTCACTGTCAATGGGGATGTTGATTTATATTGTGGGGTCCATCTAGCAAAGAAGTGACATTTAGTTAAAATATGAGCTACGTAAGCATCTTTCCTGAGCCTGAGATATGGTGACTTGATGACCACTAAAATATCTGACCATCCATAGCTTTGACTCCTTGAAAGATTTCAGATTCTGTTATCACGCTTCTTCATGTAAGCAGAAAACAGTGTTATAGTGTCTTTCTCCTTGGCTAGTTACCTTAGTTGGTTATTTTATGTTTCTAATTACATTGAATTATTGGGTCCAGGCCAATATATTTATTACACTGTGAGCAAGTAAACTTTGTGTTCTACGACCCTAGGGTAAATCCTGAAATTCATCAAGATTCCTTGAAATGCAAGTATGGATGAATAAACTCCAATTCATTTCCAATTCTGGGAACTAGACTAAGATATATGCACTAATAAAGGCACTCTGGTAGCTTTATTTTTTATTCAAAAAATATTAATCCTTGGGTAGAAACAATTCACTACAAAAAAAAAGCTACATTTTGCAGAAGGTCATTTCAGTTTTATTAGTACTAATGTTGGGTCTCCTTTCCTGAAATCTGAAATTAACTTGCAAGTTCTGAATTGATACTTAATCTACGCCTGCCATGCTAAGTGAGATAATTTTTAAACTGAATGTGTGAATGAATGAATGAATGAATGAATGAATGAGTGAACAAACAAATAAATAAAATACCTGTACTGGAACACAACTTTCAATTTAATTTACCATTCTAGTACCCTCTGCTGCCTTTTGCAGACATTATAAGTATGTTAGACTGAAAGTTGATTCAAGAAAAAAACAGAATTCTCTTTGAACTATTTTATTTCAACTGTGTATTCTCTTACATGTTATGTAGAGTTTATGTAATTTTGTTTTTGTAGAATCAAGTCTCTCATGAGAGCTTTATTTTCTTTCATTTGCATTTATTTTTATGCCTTGTCCTTGCTATTTTTATGCTCAAAGGCCATACTCAGTTATCATTTCAAATAAACAAGAGAAGATCAACTTGAATGGACTGGAACAGAGAAGAGATGCGCACATCAAACAGCACTCCGCCATTTACCAAGATGCAGTGATATAAAATTTGCTGTAATTTTTAAAGGTAATGAGAATAAAGTTTTAGTCAAAAAAGGGGAACAGATCCTTTGAATCAATGCAGAGGAAGGCTTTGAATATTGCCCAACACAAATTCGTAAATTTTCTTAAAACATTATGAGACTTGTTTGCATTTTCTTTTAGCTCATCAGCTATCATTAATGTTATTTTATATGTGGCTCAAGACAGTTTTTCTTCCAGTGTGGCCCAGGGAAGCCAAAAGATTGGACATCCCTTTTTAAAATAAATCCTCACTGAGATTTTATGTAAATGGAGTTGTAGTGACTCACAATGTTAGACATAACATCCAACAACATGTATGTTTCAATTTCCACTTCCAGAAATGGAGCAACTTTTATTGGACTTGCCCACCTTGCCACAAAATACCATCTTAAAATGGAATAAAATATGCAAGACAATACTTAAAAAAAATGGGCAACAGAAAGACAAGACTGTGATCCTTGAAAGAAAGAAAAACATATAATGAACCTTATATCCAGCCCAGGTTTCTGCTTGAAGGAACTTTCCATACTGCAGTGCAGATGCATAGACTCCAGATGGAGAACAGTGGGCCATTCTGGTAAAAGAAACAGAGATTGGAGTCTGGGATGATGAGACAGCTGGAATTTCTGGCTCAAGATATCAGTAAGGGGGAAAATACCCAGAATGGGAGGCCCCAGAAGTTTTCATGGGATTCCCTCTCAGGTTCTCTGCCAAGAGATTATTTGACACACACAGGCAGGCCTCCACAGGGTCAGAATAGTGTGGCTCCTGGGGGCAGATTGATGAGTAAAGACACTTGGTATTGTACAGTGCTAGAAAAGGTGATTTCTGGTTCATCCGGAGGGACCAAGCCTTGCTGAACACCTTGGGCATTTAGTTGCAACTTCCAAAATATTATACCTTAAAAGTAAATACCACTCTCTAATGTAAGATCTGAATCCCAGAAACAAGATCCAAACCAAAGTTTAGGGTCCTAACTTAACATAACCCATCACTTACTTGTATTTCTATAGTTCTTGTCATTTTGCATACCCATTCATATTTTTTTATTCATTCAGTAAATAGCAAGTATTCACTAAGCTCTCATTATATACATTAGGGTACAACGGTAAGCACTTTCATGTTGTTGAGTATACATAAAACATCTCCTTGGTATTTGCCTTCTTTCTCATTCTTTTAATCACTATCTGCCCACCAAAACCCAAAGCAATTTTTCTGAGCCACATCTCTGTATTTCAATTTGAATATAATTAATCTGAAACCACTATTCCCAAGCTAGAGTGAATATAGCCATTATAATGGCAACTGGAAAACTCTGTAGCTGTGATCAATTGAGAAATGAAAAACAATCATAAGTGAGCAGTTCAGGCATTGCTCATAATGTCTGTAACTCATGCTTTATTTTACTATTATTGTTTCAGATTTAAAAAAAGCTTTTTCCTTTCACTCTGAAATTATAAAATGAGAAATATAAACCAATG
This sequence comes from Macaca mulatta, assembly GCF_049350105.2. NCBI lineage: Eukaryota > Metazoa > Chordata > Mammalia > Primates > Cercopithecidae > Macaca > Macaca mulatta. The sequence continues at coordinate 56,446,728 of NC_133406.1, read as the reverse complement.
TTTTAATGCTATATCAACTTTGTAGTAACATAAACATGTTGATATTTTGAAGTGATTCAAATACTTTTGGTCATCAAAGGGTATTTATTAGACATGTTCAACAGTTTATAGAGTTATTTGATAGACTCTTTCAATATGTACAGACATAAAAGGAACACAAATTCTTTTCTTAAAAGAATTTAAAGCATAGTTCACACATCATAATGATCACATTTCTCTCCCTAAATATTTTCAAAACAGATATTTTTACCATTTTACAGATAGAAAAACTGAGATTCATTTTATATTAAGTAATAAAATCCAGACTTCTCAGGCCCTGTCCAGCATATACTGGCTTCCAGCAAAGCAGCTCCTTGAATTTAAATTTTCAAAAGAGCTGTTTCCTATTCTAGGCTTACACACATTTGATGTTGAATTTCAAAAAGGCAAAAAGCTCTTTGTGTATGAGTTTCATTCTGGCAAACATAAGTGCATTTTGCCATAATGTGGGATGAAATGAGAAAAATTGAAAAAGTATATTAATTCTCTATTTAATTGCAATGGTATGAATTAGAGTAGAGACTCCTTACAATGCTGTAAAATAGGGTAATATATTTTCATAAAAGAATAATAAACTAAAACTACATAGAAATCAAATGAATTTCGATATGAGTTATTAGAAGAAATTAAGGTATGTCTACTTTATTGTAACAGTTCCCTAAATTTATCTAATGTTTATAATTTTGTATTGTATACTGAGATTAAAAGATGATAAGATTTCTAATATATGCATAAAATAAACCACAAGAAATTCTAACCTCTGGAAGCTATTGTATTAGCATTAAGCCCTAAACTTAAAAAAAGAAAAAAAAAATGTAACAACAGCCAAAGTAAAAAACGCTGAGTCTTAAGTCTACTAATCTAAAACTAATCAGTGGCTATTTCTGAAACTATCTATCTAGGAAGAGACTCCGAGACAATTGTGTTTTGGGATTAGTGATATAAGTACTGAGATTAAAGTAATATCTTTCACTTTTGAAATCCATGTGTCCCTTGGAAACCAGTGGGCCTGAAGCACCCTGACAATATTGGTGCTATACATGAAGGAATGATACCAACATTGAGCATCAAAAACAGAAGTGTACATATTAGACCAATGATTCTCAACCAGGGGATGATTCTGCTCCCAGGAGACATTTGTCAATGCCTAGAAGCATTTCTGATTGTCACAGCTTGGGCGTGTACCTAACATCTAGTGGTTAGAGACCAGGGAGGCTGCTAAACATCTGCTGAGAACAGAAAAATCCCCTATGAGAAAGAACTATCTGACCCAAAATGTCAATATTGTAGAAGTTGAGAAACTCTGAATTAAACTAGTATTAATAGTAATCACAACTTTTAAAAAGCATTGAGATAAACCTATTAACATGTGTCTTAGTTTGTGTTGTACTCTTATAACAGAATACCTGAGACTGGGTAATTTATAAAAAAACAGAAATTTATTTCACACAATTCTAGAAGCTGGGGAGTCCAAGATCAAAGCACAAGCAGGTTTGGTGTCATGTAAAAGGCCTAGTCTCTGCTTTCAAGAATGTGCTTTGAGCACTGTATCCTCCAGAGGGAAGGAACACTCTTGCTCACAGAGCAGAACCATGGAAGGGCAAAGAGAAGATGAGAGAGTGGGCAAGACAAGGCCACCCTTTTGTAATGGCATCAATCTCGCCCATGAGGGTGGAGCCCCTGTAGCCTAATCACTTCTTAAAAACCCCACTGTTAATACTTTCACGATGGCAACTAAATTTCAAACTGAGTTTTAGAGGAGGCAAACATTCAAACGACAGCAACATGTAAATAAAGTTGTTTGTAGTAGGAGTGAATTTTTAAGATTTCTTTGTTGGTAATTGAAGTGTTACCATATATGGTACATAGATTAGGTATTTTGCAATCTTTCTTGACTGAAATCAAAGGAGCTTTTGAACAGGAACAATGAGATAGCTGATATGGTAGCTCTGTGTCCAAATCATATCTCAAATTGTAATCACCACATGTTGAGGGATGGACCTGGTAGGAGGTGATTGGATCATGGGGGTGTTTTCCCCCATGCTGTTCTCATGATAGTGAGGGGGGTTCTCATGAGATCTGATAATGTAAAAGTAGCAGTTTCCCCTGTGCTCTCTCTCTCTCCTGCTGCCTTGTGAAGAAGGTGCTTGCTTCCCCTTTGCCTTCTGTCATGAATGTAAGTTTTCTGAAGCTTCCCAAGCGAGTGGAACTGTGAGGTAATTAAACCTCTTTCCCTTATAAATTACCCAGTCTCAGGTATTTCTTTATAGTTCTGTGAAAACAGACTAATACAGAGAATGGGTACAAGGAGTGGGGAAAAGCTATAATGATAACCTGAAAATGTGGCATCTACATTAGATATGGGTAACAGGTAGAGGCTGGAACAGTTTGGAGGACTCAGAAGAAGACAGGAAGATGTGGGAATATTTGAAACATCTTAGAGACTTGTTTAATGGTTTTGACCAAAATGCTGGTAGTGATATAGACAATGAAATTCAGGCTGAAGCAGTCTCAGATGGAGATGTGGAACTTCTTGGGAACTGGAGCAAAGGTCACTCTTGCCATGCTTTGGCACAGAGACTGGCAGCATTTTGCCCCTGCCCTAGAGATCTGTGGAATTTTGAATTTCAGAGACATAAGTTAGGGTATTTGGCAGAATAAATTTCTAAGCAGCAAGGCATTCAAGAGGTGACTTAGCTTTTTCTGAAGACATTCAGTCATATGCATTCAAAAAGAGATGGTTTGGAATTGGAACTTATTTTTGAAAGGGAAGCAGAGTGTAAAGGTTTGGAAAATTTGGAGCCTGACCATATGGTAGAAAAGAAGAAAAATCCATTTTCTTGGAAAAATTCAAGTTGGCTGCAGAAATTTGCACAAGTAACAAGAAGCCAAGACAATGGTTAAAATGTCTCCAGGGCTTGTCAGAGATCTTCACGACAGCTCCTACAATCACAAGCTCAGAGCCCTAAGAGGGAAAAATGGGCTGGGTCCAGAGCCCTGCTTCTCTGTGCAGCCCTGGAACATGGCACTGAGCATCCCAGCCACTCCAGCTCCAGTCACAGCTGACAGGGGCCAAGTTACAGGTCAGGCCATTGGTTCAGAGAGTGCAAGCCCAAGTCTTGGCAGATTCCACATGGTGTTGGGCCTGCAGGTGTTCAGAATACAAGAGTTGAATTTGGAGAACCTCTGCCTAGATTTCAGAGGATGTATGGAAATGCCTGGATGTCCAGGCAGAAGTCTGTTGCAGGAGAGAGCCCTCATGGAGATCCTCTGCTCGGGCAGTGTGGAAGGGAAATGTGGGGTTGGAACCCACACACAGAGCCCCCACTGGGGCACTGCCTAGTGGAGTTGTGGGATGGAAGAGGGCTACCATTCTCCAGACCCTAGAATGGTAGATCCACCAACAGCTTGGACCGTGTGACTAGAAAAGCCACAGGCACTCAACGTCAGTCTGTGAAAGCAGCCACAGGAGCTGTACCCTGCGGAGACTCAGGGGCAGAGTTGCCCAAGATTGTGGGAGATCACGCCTTCCATCAGCGTGGCCTTGATGTGAGACAGGGAGTCAAAGGAGATTTACAGCTTTAAGATTTAATGACTGCCCAGCTGGGTTTCAGACTTTGTTTTGGCCAATTTCTCCCATTTGGAATGGAAACAATTACCCAATGTCTGTACCCCCATTGTACCTTGGAAGTAATTAACTTGCTTTTGATTTTACTGGAAAATAGGTGGAAGAGTCTTGCCTTGTCTCAGATGAGACTTTGGACTTGGACTTTTGGGTTAAAGCTGGAATGAGTTAAGACTTTAAAAGACTGTTGGAAAGGCATGATTGGTTTTGAAATGTGAAAAGAACATGAGATTTGGGAGGAGCTGGGACGAAATGATATGGTTTGGCTCTGTATCCCCACCCCAATCTCGTCTCTGATTGTAATCTTCACCTGGTGGGAGGTGATTGGATCATGGGGGTGTTTTCCCCCATGCTGTTCTCATGATAGTGAAGGAGTTCTTATGAGAACTGATGGTGTAAATGTAACAGTTTCTCCTGTGTTCTCTCTCTTTCCTGCTGCCTTGTGAAGAAAATGCTTGCTTCCTCTATACCTTCTGCCATGATTGTAAAGTTTCCTGAGGCCTCCCCAGCCATGTGGAACTGTGAGTTAACTAAACTGCTTTCCCTTTGCCCAGTCTCAGGTATTTCTTTATACTAGCAGGAAAATGAACTAATACAATAGCATGTTAGTTGTGATCAAGGTACTGTAACTTAGGACTATATTTAAATTAAGTCCATTTAAAATTTCAAGAAAACCAAATGTTTGTGCTTTTTATCATGGTTTTAAAATATAAATCATATTCTTATGCACTTCTTTTCCCAGATAACATGCTTTAGGGGGCCAGAATCTCACTAGAAATTGCCATGAAATTTATGTAGATTAACTAAAGCTAAAAATAAAGTAGATTGATTGACCAAGTTGAAAATAGGTTCTTGCAAACTCTAGACCCTGCTCAGATGCTATTCTGAGCACATTCCTTGTTAATGTACCTGGTGCAGTGTCCTACTGAATCAGCATTTGTTGGTGAAAGTAGTATTATTGATGACCACAGCTACTTATAGCTTCAGAGCAACAGTTAATTATTAATCCCAGACCCAAATATTGTACATGTCAAAACAAAACCGTTAAATATAACAAGGTTGTGGAAATTTTTAAAAGCTGCTCTAAATTCATACAGACTGAATGAATACTGATTTTGAGGCTGAGGATAATAGTAATGACATGAGTAGAGATGTGAAATCTATGTGAATTACACACAGTTTATGAATGCTAATGAGGAAAGAACAAGATGTAATGATTTTTTTTCCTGAACTGAATATGTACATCCTTGCTTTTACTTTGAGAAATTGTTTTTTGAGGGCTGAGCTAAATTAATAACTTGCTTTCCAATAATATAGTTTTATTCACAGAAACCTTAAGTTATTCAGTCACTTTGATAAATTACTGTTTCACTCTTTCTATATAAAGTGGGAATAATATTGTAGCTTTCCCTAGATAATTCAGGGGTGAAAGGTACTATATAAAAGCATAGTATTTATTATGAAACTGGCCTTATAGCTTATAGATTTCATGATGATTTCATTTGGGCTTAGCTAATGGCTTTTCCATTATTGCTGGGTAACCAGGAGAACATGCTGGATCCTATAGAACTATCCAAACTGGAATAATCTCAAAGGTTCCAACAACAATGGTAAATGTGTTGGCTGTGCTAGAATCCTTTGAGGGCCCTGTGGCTTATGTTGATTAATCGCCTTTCACTCCTAAGCCTTTACATGTAATAGTAAGTGTTTTAAATACTCTCTTTCTGAAGTGATTTCCAAAGCTCTTTGCAGTTCTAAAATGCTATGATACTCTATAAGTACTATTGTTTTTCTTTCTCACAAGACAGTTTCTTCCTTTGAGTAGACACTGATGAATGAATCACCTCCTGAAATACCATCAACATCAAAACAGAAATCACCCCATTGTCATAACTGCAGGTAGAAGAACTTCAGGATAGAATCAACCAGATCAGAGTTAACAAAGAAGGAATGTATACAAGACATTAAAGCACAATGCTTTTAAATGTTCCAATAAAATTGAATGTAATGTATTTTTCAGATATATTTTTAATCCTTCTAATGTGAGAGGTAATTTGTGAAAGAACATGTTAAAAATAAAAACTATAACAATGAAAACTAAAGTTATTTAGAAATATAGTTCTAATGAACATACATGCTATTCTAGGACATTTTAGGCCATCTAGAAACTCTCAAACTCTACTGACTCCACTGTATCTGTGTTCTTCAGTCAGAACCTGAAGATATTTTCATGATTTCTTACATAAGAATAAACAAAACTCTTTGTCATCAAAGATAGATTTTTTCCAGCACTTGCTTTAGAGAATGAAATGTATTGGGTATTGTATGTATTTCTAAACTAATTTGTTTTCATTAAAACTATATTCTGCTCATCAAGAAAAATAAAAAGAAGGATAAGGGAAGAAAAGGGAAAAACTAAGGAAACGCTAGGTGAAAAATAAAGCAGCAGTCATTCAAAAATATTCATGGACTACAGAGAAATCTGAAGGTCTCTGCTTTTAATAGTCAACATCTGCCTTTAAAAACATATCAATCACATGATCACTAGCAGCTGTTGCAATTCGACTTTTAATCAGCCATGATTTTCAAAAGAGAGAAAGAATGTCGCTGGATCAGTGGATGGAAAGTTATTGCTTAGAATGCATCAACTTGGAACTGGAAACCAATTCAAAATTTAAAAAGACAAAACTTTACTAAGCACTGTAAACACTATTATGTGTAAAGTACTGTGCTATGAACAGCATAAATGGTCGCACATGTTTGGAAGCCCGAAGAAAACAATGCAGGTTGTGACATGTATTCAAACTGATACATTTAATGTCACGTGACATGTGTTTAAAAAAAAAAAAACTCTACCAATCATAGCAAGGCAGGAAAACACAAAAGCATCATATATTTCAATCACAATAAATACTGACTGGAATGGATCCTCCAAATTTTAAGGGACGATTCTTCTCTAGGTATCTGTAACTCCCACCGATGCTATTGGAAATTAATAATTCGTGTGGGAGTGAGAACATCAGGGATTGTAGCAATTTTACATCTGTCAGGAAACAGGCTACTTCTGGTTTGAATTACCTACATGCTTCCTTGGAGAAAACTTGTCAGGTCTGTGCCATTTACCTTTTCATGCTGGCAACATGCTAAAAATTATTGCATTAAAGCAGGGCATGTTGTTCCAAACTAAAGAAAAAAAATGTATTTACTTCCAGCACAGGATACTTTTAAATTTATCAACCATTTGCTTCTAGAGCTGGTCACAGAGGAATCACTGGTGTTCAATAAGATCAAAAGAGAATTAGATTTACATGTGACTTACGCTGGCAAAATAGCTATTTGTTGCACCCCAGGAACACGTATATTGGGAATGTTTTCTCTAGTGTCATATTCACTGAGATCATGGTGGTGATAATGTTTTATGTGTGATGGCTAAATAAATTTCAATTGAATTCCCTTGGAAGATGTATATTTACAGTCCGAGTTTTCCTTAAATGACAAAAACAACCAATTTATTTTTTCCTGTATTTATTATTTATTATAAATAAAAGGCATAGATGAACTATAGACATAAATATTGCATGGTGGTTAATTTTATAATGGGAAATGATTTCTCATAACCGCTCTAAATTATATCCTACAAGATTTATGAGCATAATCATGATTGTTAGCCATCATATCTTGCTCTAGAGCACAGCAAACATTTATTGAAGACATATGTGCCTATACCCTCATATTCAAATATTCTATATTCAAAAATGATGATAGATAAACATATACAAAGGTATGGCCTTTGCTTTCCTAGAGTTAAGTCATAGAACAAACAATAGGACAGTTGCAACTGGGATGCAAATGGAGATTAAGAGGAGAAAATAATGGCTTCTGTCTTGGAGTGGTAGAAAGAGTGGGATGAGTACCTGAGAAAGCTTTACTGGTGATGGGATATTTGTGTCAGCTCTGTGGTGTGTGAAGGGCATCCTAAGTAAAGGAAAGCACATAACTGGTAGCAGCGTAGGTAGCACTGAACCAGAAGCATGGCTACAATTTAGCACAGATGTTGGAAAAAGAAAAGGGATGAAACAGAGCCCCTAAACTGTAGCTGGATTGTAAACAGTTTTTCTTGCCATGCTTTCATATGTACAACAACAACAACAACAAAACCTGAGAATCCATCCGAATATTATTTTCTAACTCTGCTCTGAGAAGTCATAAGATTTACATGGGGATCCATCAGTGACAAAAAATGTGGGTGAGATAAGAAGAGGAATGAGTTCCAGCATCCCAATTCCCTTACAGATTTCAGCCAGATATGAGCATCGTTTATCCACCAGATGCTATTAAAGAAAGGGTGTTGCTATTTAAGTAAAAATAAATAAATAAAGGAGTGAAGAAGTTTAAAAATCACCACATTATATTTTTGAAATGAGAAAACCACAGATAAACAATATTTCAGTTGGTTGGTTGGTTGGTTGATTGGTTGGTTAATTGGTTAGGTGGCCAGTTGGTTGGTTGGGTGGTTGCTTAGATGGTTTATAAAGCCATTCTGACAGCTGTTGAAGAATGTGTTTGAGGAGGACAGACCACTTTTGAAGGAAATGCAACAATTAATGTGAGACATAATAGAAACCTAAAATAGGTCACTTGAAAAATGAAAAAAAAAGAGGGCAGACTTATCCAGATGGACTGCTTAGCACTCAATACCAAATTAGAAAGTAACATGGTTTAGAGGTGGGGGTGTACAGCAGGGATATCCAAAGTGTAAACCATGGGCCTGCAGCATCAGTATCCCTGATAGTCTCAGGGCCACCCTAAACTTCTTGAATCAGAATCACTGGGTCAGGAGCAAAGTGGGAGGAAGTAAAAATCTGTGTTATAACATATCTGCCCGATGATTTGTATGTGTGACAAAGTTGTAGAAACACCTATATAAAAGGTGAGCCAATATTCCTAGTTTAGTAAATAGAGGGGGTAGTGACTGAAAAAAAGGTATATTTGGAGACCAAGATAATTGTTACAGTTTTGGATATGTCATACTTGATATAATTCAAGGTTATCCAAGTAGAAATTAAGAAATGTGAGTCTGGATCTCAAGACAGGAGTTAGGATGGGTTATTGATGAAGGTAATACATGCTGCTTTAAGAGTAAACTCCTACATTTTAGTGTCTACACCTGCAGGCATTTGTTTTCTGTTTGTGTTAGGTCCCAATAGGTATTACTGATCGATAGGTTTCTCAAAGTTTCTCCAACAGGTGGCCTCACTGATTCACCAATTCTCTGACTGGTAGTCTCATCAGCCTCAGGATGCAGGTAAAAATGAGCATGGAAGACCATGCATGGCAAGCCCAAAAGATGTTACTTGCTGTGATATTATGAAATAGATATGTGGTCTTGGTCCACGTTTCCTGGTGTACAGCTCCTAAAACACTTGAAATCTTCAAAGTTATAAGAGTGTATTTTGTAAGCTAATAAGATGAGTGGTTAGTGGGGCTCCTAGGTAGCTTCAAGATAAGGGTTGGACACCACAAAAATCCAGCCATGATTACAGGGTTAGGACTATTAGACCCACCTCCCAACCTCCAGGGAGGGAAGAGCGATCAATGGTTGAGCTAATCAATGGCCAATAATGTAATCAATCATGCCTATGTAATGAAGCCTCCATAAAAACCCAAAAGGATAGGTTTCAGAAAGCTTCTGGATAGCTGAGCATATGGAGGCTCCTAGAGGGTAGCATGTCTGGAGAGGGTATAGAAGCTTTGCTCCCCTTCTCCTGTACCTTGCCTCCAGATGCATCTCTTCCATTTGGCTGTTCATCTGTATTCTTTGTAATATCCTTTATAATAAATGGGTAAACATAAGTGTCTCCCTGAGTTCTATAAGCCATCCTATCAAAGTAATCAAATTGGAGAAGTAGAGTCAAAGGAACCCTGATTTGTAGCCAGTCAGTTAGAAGTATAGGTGACAATCTACTACTTTTGATAGGCATCTGAAGTGGGGGGGAATCTTGTGGGACTGAATCCTCAACCTATGGGATCTAACACCTGGATCAATAGTGTCAGAATGGAATTAAATTATAGGACACTTAGTTGGTGTTTACTGAAGAATTGCTTCATAAATAGGGAGAAGCCCACACATCTGGTGTCAGAAGTGTTGTGCTGTGTGACTATGTGAGAACAGGAAAACCACTTGGTTTTTCCCATTTCTATACTAGCATGCCAACTTGAATGGGATAATTCAACCATTTGGTCAAATCTTGCTGCAAGACAGGTGATAAAATATATTCTAGCTGTGAACCTAGGAAGAAGGAGACAGAGATTTAATAAAATGTCAGCCGGTCTGGGCCACTCTTGGGTACAGCAGTTTAAGAATCAGAAGTACATGGAATGCTTTTTGAAACCATGGAAGAAGACAGACTGTTCTATTTAACATGTCTTTTGCCAAAAAGCAGCATAAATATCATGATAAGACATATCGATATGCTAGTCAACTGATGAGATGTATTGCATAAGCATAAAAAAAAAAGTTCACAACACTTTCAGACACAAAGGCAGAAAATTAGGAAAATAGAAGTAAGGCCAACAATATTCAGGATATCGGAATTGATTTTGCTTTCTTTTGGAGGACAGCTCATATAGCTAAAGATTTGTCACAGTTTTTTGAGATTGAAGGAAGCACAACTAGTCATTAGGAAACCCTATTCTTATCCTAAAAAGTGATTATTGTAAAATAAATGCATACATACTGCTTTCTTGAATAGATACAATATTTATGTAAATGTCCTTTTTCATAGTATTATTTATATTTTGGCTTTTCTATGAAGCACTCAGTTTGTCTTACAGTATCTCATTCCTTTCTTAAAAAACCACATACCTAAGAGCTAAGATCGTAGATGTATTGAAAAGTGATAGAATAAGAACTTAGCTGCAAAAGGCTTTTATCCAAAGGCACAAGATAAAATCAAATCAACTGTATTAATATAGAAGGGAGTTGAAATTTCCAGTGTTGATCTTATTTGATAGCTGAAAATGATCCACACCGCATTATGTTTTTTTCTTCGGAAAACAATCAGCTTAGTGGTGAGCAGGAAGTTAAGTAACTTAAAATAATTCCTTTATATACTATGCAGAGCGTTTTCTTCATTTAGTTTTCATCTATCTTTGCAGACTTACTCACTTTATAATTCCTGGCTTACTAGTTTCTCACTGTCATTCTCCCATCCTCATCACCCAGCCCCAGCAGACCTGGAGAGAGCTTCAAGAAACTCAGAAAGCTTTGTGGAGCACATTTGAAAACAAGAGAGGAAAACAAGCAGAAAGACACACAGGCTAGACTTAGAAAATGATTTAGAATGTTCTCTTCATGGCTTTTCCTAGTAAGGTAAGGGGCCAAAGTAGTTCACTCCATTGATATTTGAATATTCACCATTGTAAGCCCTTTTTCACACATGGCATGATAATATTATATAATTCAGATATGTGTTATTAGGTATAAAGGAGATAAGAACTACCTGAGACCTAATAGTATTTAATAGACTCCAAATTATCTCTATCTTGTTATCATTAGTTCCTGTGACAGCACTAGATGAAATCTCCCAGAAGAGGGAGCTGTGGTGGACTGGAGGTTTGCCCTCCCTCTACTCAGACAGGTCACACTGCTAACAGTGGGCTATGGGTTGCTATGGTTATCACAGAAAGCTGCTGAATAGGGAGGGAACTGTGACAGCTGCTGTAATGTGGAGGGGCCCTTAACCCCTGTAAACTTTTGTGAAAGTGGTTTCCTTTGTGATGAGCTTGAGATGTTACACTGCTTACTTTCGTGTTGCTAGTGTATATCCTGAGGTCAATAAACTTTCCTAAGATTGTGTGACCCAGACTGGTGTTTGCCTTCAAAACATTACCCTGGCAACCAGAGGGAAGTCTTAGCTACAGAGAGAGGTAGGGGCATCCTAGTGACCTTTTGTCTGGAATGTACCTCCCTCTCTTCTCGAGAAAATTCTAATCATATTTCAAATGTCACTTCTTTTCCTGAGGTTTGCCCTACTTGTTTCCCCAGATCATCTCAGAAAAATCATTTCCCCTTCTGTGTTCCTATTGAGCTTTAGGCCAAATCGCAAACACAAAACAACCGCTTTAAGTTGCAGTGGTAGACAAGGTAGCTACACAGCTTTGCAAATTTAGTGTCAGCACGTCTTCATCTCTCAAACTCAGGTGGGCATCTGTTCTTCCTAAAAAAGCCAGGATAGGACAAAGCCTATTTCAATTAAACTGTAGGCCAAAGGGATGTGAGGAACAAAAGATGCAAAGAAGAGAAACAAAGTCACACAAATAGAAAGGTTATCACTGCATCAATAATTCACCAGTGGCAGGCCTTTAGAAGGTTTACTGGGAGGAAGTAACTCAGTTATACACAAAGAGTAAATAATCTGAATTTAAATGAATACCAAAAACGTCAAAAAGGGCAATTTTTCTGCAAATAACCAAGAGAAACTCTAAAATAAAGAACTCATATTCCAATCCAGATTAATACTTATCCAGAAAATGTTGAGATCTTGTACTTCAAAGAAAAAGGAAGGAAAACTATCTTTAGTTATGATGGTGGTTTCTGTTTGTTTTGGTTGTGATATTATTATATTATTTTTAACTAATGTCTAATAATGAAAAGTATATTAATAGCTATTAATAACATTTATTGATAGCTTATGATGTGCCAGGTATTTTATTGTATACTAAGGACTTCACATCGACTATACAACCAAGTATTTTTATTGTTGATATTTTTCAAGTGAGAATATTGAGACTTAGAAAGGTTAAGTTACTGGCTGAATGTGACAAAGCGAGGCTGGTTACAAAAGGTAGGATTGAAGTCATGCCTTCTGGGTTAAAAATGTGCTCCCTTTACCTCACCATTATATTATATTGTGAGGACTTTTATGTGAACATCTATAATACTGTTTACCATCATCATAACTTGTATCCTCAGTGGAGGAGAAGACAGGGGCAAGGGTCAGGGCAATTATACCACAAAGCAACGAAAATACTGATGGGGCAAGCTCCTCCAAGGGAGATAAATGGATGGGTACAAGAGGACAATGACTTGACAAGGGACAGAAGAATCTTCTAAGCCAAAGAGAGCAGAATTGACTGAGTGGGAGCATAAATCAGTGCCTTCCTGTGAGCAGTGGCTTGGAGACCCAAGCTGGTTCCCTCATGCTACCCCATGATGTCAGAGTGCTTTGTTTCCAGGTGTCCGAATGAAAGAGAGAGAGTGGAGAAGGTACACCCGTTGTTGACTGACTTAGAGAGAAGTTCTCTGCTCACCGTCCTTCAGTGAGAATTGCTCACATGACCAGACCCATATGTATGTGGGAAAAGAAAACACGGCCATTTGGTGAGATCTAAAATTCTAACAAATCCATTAATGGTTATAACCCAACAGTTGATTTGTTTTCTGCTTATTTCTCCAGCCCCAATCTAACCAAACCAGTCTTCTCTTTATCTATTTTTGACACCAAGACTCCACTTGACAGTCTTCGCAGGTATTGTTTCCCTTCCTTTTTCAGTAGTTAATTCCTGCATATCTTACAGAGTGCCTTTTTTTTTTTTTTTTTTTTTTTTTTGAGACGGAGTCTCGCTCTGTAGCCCAGGCTGGAGTGCAGTGGCCGGATCTCAGCTCACTGCAAGCTCCGCCTCCCGGGTTCACGCCATTCTCCGGCCTCAGCCTCCCGAGTAGCTGGGACTACAGGCGCCCGCCACCTCACCCGGCTAGTTTTTTTTTTTTTTTTTTTTTTTTTGTATTTCTTAGTAGAGACGGGGTTTCACCGTGTTAGCCAGGATGGTCTCGATCTCCTGACCTAGTGATCCGCCCGTCTCGGCCTCCCAAAGTGCTGGGAATACAGGCTTGAGCCACCGCGCCCGGCCCAGAGTGCCTTTTAATTACATCTTCAGGGAAGACTTTTTTGGCTCGACCAAATCCTAGATAAGGTTCTCGTAACACCACCTACCATTTTTGGTTTCAGTATCAATTTTATACTTTGTAATTATTTGACTAATTTTTTTCTCCCCTTCTACTAATAGACTGTAATTTGAGTGGGAGCTGTCTTTTTGGTTCATTGTTTTGTTTTTAGAGATTTACAATAGTAGATACTTAATAAATGCTAGCTGACTGAATGATTGACTGACTGGCTGAATAAATAAATACATAAATGATTGACTGACTGGCTGAATAAATAAATACATAGTATCTTTATTAGCATTTTATCACTAGAAGCTTTCAAAGAGTAGAATATCACTTGTCAAAAATGCTATAGAAGAACTGGTATTTGAAACCAATGGATTATTCATTTATTTATTCATTACATACATTTTGAGTGTCTGTACTGTTAGGGATTATGAGGCACTGGAGACCAATTTGGAACTCAGAGAAACTTTCCATCAATCACCATGCTTGCCTTCATCTCGTCTTTGAACACTCTTCCTTCTACCTGGAGCCCTCCTTCACTGTGCCTTTTTCTTTTTTCTCTAACTAATTTTTAAACACCCCAGGAGTCTCAGCTTAAGTGAATTTCATCCAGGTACATCCATGACTCCCAAAATCTGTTTTAAAGGCACTATGTGTCACTTGTATGTTAGTTATCATGGGGTATATAGGATGGGTGAAAACAGGTGTGGCAGACCACTGCTGCTCCCCCAGTGTCCACCCTTCTCCACTGACATATCATGAACTTTTAGCTGAGCACAGAGCCACCCAGTTAAAGACCACATTTTCCATCCTTCCTGCAGCTAGGTGGCTTCTTGCAGCTGGGCTGGCCACAGGACTACACATTGATGAAAGAGATGGGCGTAGATGTATGTATGATCCTTTCAGGTCTTTTCCTTGTTTATGATAGTCCATAAAGTCCCCTGATCCCTTCTCCCTTTCTTCTGGCTGTAGTAATAGCAAAAATTGGAGCAGACTTCTCGGGCCTATAAGTGTGGGGCATGGCCCTACCAATCCACAAACATACAGGAGAGAAATGCACATTTGCTTATTTATTTCATTATACTTTGGGGTTTGTTAACAGAAGCTTAGCTTATAATCTGACTAGTGCAACAGAGATCATATTTGTAAAGTTTATCTTCGTATCCACTTCTTGATGCGTTGGATCTGGCGGATAGTAGGAACCTAATAACTATTTATTGAATAAATGAATGAGTGGTTTGGTAATGTCAAAATGAGGGGTGTGATGATTCAGGCTGGGAAATGGCCAGTCTCCAGGTAATAATACGAACCAAGAAATACATATTAGGCTTGATTATTCCTTGCATAGAGAGACACATAACCTAGATGAATATATATTTATATATGATATATATTTAATAAACATTATATATTTCAATAAATATTAGGCATATTATATTAAATATATAGCATACATTAATATATACTGTATTATATATTATATCATTCATGTTGTTATAATTTAGTATGTTATAAATGTCATTAAATTATAATTTTATTATATTATACATATTATAATATAGATAATACATATATAAAACATATTATTTTCCTTAGAGGAAATCAGTTCATTATTTAAAGACTGAAGGAAAAATTGAGATGCATAGGCTGAAAGGCAGAGAATAAAACAGATTTCAGCAAATTGTTAAGTTATTAACTGTTTGGTGATTTTTCTAAAAAATGAAAACTCATATTTAAGTAATAGCAATCTGTGAGAATCCTGAGGGACAGCAGTACAGTTTCTTTCTTTATTCTTTAATAATTGGTGTTTTAGTTTTCCTATTGGAGACACTTGGCTTAATTTTGGTGTCTTATGTTTACCTCCCCAACTTGGCAGCAGTACCTTTTCGTAGACTCTTCAATCTAGGGCTAGAATTGGGTATTATCATTGGAAACAGAACAATGCTAATTTTCTTTATTCCGTTTTTTTCCCATTCTTATTTAGACTTAGTTCATTTTTAATCATTCTGTTATTTTTTTGTGAGTGCAGCCATATTTTTAAATATATGCATACTTACACAAGATCTACTTAATGGTAACAGGAAGGACCTCCAGAGCATCTGCCCCAGTTACTTATCAGGTCACTTTTTATCCTCTAAATATAGATTATTCATTGCTATCACTATTTTTCTTTGTAGTCTATCTTTATTGGGGTTATTCTCTCCAGTGGTGATCACTACGACCTCTATGCAGTTATTTCACTGATGAATCAATCCATATAATAATCTGACAAAAATCTTAAAATGACTTTTTCAGGTTTAGGTAGCGGATTACTGCAATGTAATGATTACTGAATTTGAAATATATGCAATTCATGTAGATGCTGAGTGTTAGGAAAATCTCAGAGTTCAGGAAAGGAAGTCTTCGTTGAGATGGTATTACCAAAGTAATAACTGCTAGGCCTCCTCAGGCCTTGTCGTGGATGTCCTAGAACATCACTTCTACCACATCTTATTGGTAGAAGCCAGTCCCAAGGTAAACTTCAATTTCAGTAACAGGAAAAACAGTCTACGAATGAAATTGAGGAGTGCCAGGGAGTAGCAGTTGGTGCCCATCTTTGCAAACTATTTACTATACACAGCACACTCTTGAAGTCCAGAAATTTGTCTTCCATTATTTCAGAAACATATGCTTGAATATTCAGTTTCCTCCATTTTCCTCTTTATTTACCACACTCTTGCACATATGGGATCCCACTGTCCATTTTCTATAAATATCATTTTCCTATTATATAAAATATTTTAAAATACAGATTTAAAGTTTTTTTCTCTCCTATAATTTTTCTTCAGGTTCCTAATTAAATTTTTAACTCCTCTTTCATTTTGCAACTTGATGGCTTTTTCTCTTTCATTTACTTTCTGGTATCTGTCAGTTCAATATTTTAAATTTTATTCTCTTCTTTGAACACTTGTAGCTCTACTTTAACTAGAATTCAAATTGCCATTTTCATAAATCTGTTTGAGTTTTTGAAGGGTGACTTGGGTCATGGTATCCATTTACTTCCTGGTGATGATAATTTTATATCTGTGTTCAACAACCAGCTTTTTTTTTTTTTTTTTTCATTTCTACCTCTTTTGGGAGGTAATAGTTTTGCAGAGATTGTATTTTGTTTCTTTTTTGAGTATTTTTGAATGGACCATCAATTTGTGGAAGAATATTGTAAGATACAATTTCTTTGCTGTCAGTAGGATATTCTCTAATAAAAGGTTTTGTTTATGTGTGTGAAAGTTGATTTAAATTTTCCTTCTATTTTCAGCTATTAAATATCAGCAGCTGCATATAGCTTATAAATCCCACATTTTTCACTCTATCTTTTAGTTGCATAGACAATGCACTTACACTCTTCCTCTCTCCTCTGGATGTGTGCTTTCTATACATGCTCAGCTACAATTCTCTCTCTCTCTCTTTTTTTTTTTCTGAGACAGAGTTTTGCTCTTGTTGCCCAGTCTGGAGTGCAATGGTATGATCTTGGCTCACCGCAACCTCCGCCTCCCAGGTTCAAGCCATTCTCCTGCCTCAGCCTCCCAAGTAGCTGGGATTACAGGCACATGCTACCACACCCAGCTAATTTTGTATTTTTAGTAGAGACCAGGTTTCACCATGTTGGTCAGGTTGGTCTCGAACTCCTGACCTCAAGTAATCCACCCGCCTCGGCCTCCCAAAGTGCTGGGATTACAGGCATGAGCCACTGCACTGGGCCCCCTCAGCTACAAGCTACAATTCTTAATCTCCTTCTCACCCTTTCCCTCCTTCTGCTGCTTCCTCACGCCCTTGTTACCCTCAGGCCTCTTCCACAGGCACCAACATGGCCCAGTATCATCATTCCAAGCAATGACTTCACAGTTTTATCCTTTGGGAGATGTGATACTGTTGGGGAAGTCTGTTCTTTTCCACTTTTTTCCTGATTGTCTTCTCCCAATATCATCACTCACCCTAGTTGTCGTCATATACATTTCATATATACTCTCTTACAATCAGTGATGTTAATACTTTTTTAAAAGCTCCAAATTGCCTGTGTAAATATTGTAGCTACAGCTTTAAAATAATTCTTCTATTGTCTCTTATACCTACAATTAGGAGCTGCATAACAACATTTCAGTCAATGATGGACCGTACGTACGTTGCTGCTCCTGTAAGGTTATAATATCATGTTTTTACTATACCTTTTTATGTTCAGATATATTTAGATACATAAATACATCCTATTGCATTACAATTACCTACAATGTTCAGTGCAGTAACATGCTGTACAGGTTTGAGGCCTAAGAGCAACTGTACCATACAGTTTAGGTGTACAGTGGCCTATACTATCTAGGTTTGTGGACGTATACTCTGATGTTCTCACAATGACAAAAGAGCCTAACAATGCATTTCTCAGAATATCTCCCCATCATTAAATGTCTCATGACTGTACATATGTATTTATGCACACACACACACGCACACACACACACACAGACTAAATATATGAGGTAAACAAATGAGGCCACAGAATTCATAGGCACAATTCAAAGAATTCAATGTATGAACACCCAGTACCCAGCTGGTATTCTGAAAGAAACAGAATATTAATAGACCTTTGATGCTCCTGTGTGATTTTATCAATAGCATGCTCCTTCCCCCTGTCCACAGGTAAGCATGTCCTGAAGGCTGTATCATTAGTTTGTTTGTTTATATTTTTAGAATACCGATGTGTATACATGCATGCATACATACATATATATGATTTGTAAAGTGTATATTGTTTACTTTTACCTGTTTTGGGCCTTTATAAAAATGAAATGATTTTTTAAGCACTCTTCTACAGTTTCTTTTTCTTTTCTTTCATACTCATAGCTGTCAATCATTCATTTACATTCATTTTATAATTATGAAAGTTTCTCAAGTATATATAAAATCAGTGTGTTATAAAGCATCATAGCTTCAAATTTGCACATTTAAAACTAAATGGTTGTCAAAGTTATTTAGTAGACGTTTATTTTTCCAAGTACCACTGTATAGAACCTATTCAACTTTTATTATTTTTCTGTTTTAGTTTTTCACAGGACTTAGAATTATGTGTGCATGTGTTTATATTTGAATATTGATTCTGTACTGGTCATACTTGTTACAAGTATATACTCCAAGTTTCTGACTTGCTTTTTCATTCTTAATATATCTTTCAATGAACAAAAGCTCTTTTAAGATACTGAGTTGTATAATTTTTTTTCCTTTAGGGATGGTGCTATTTGTATCTTGTTTACAAAGTCCTTCTCTCTCCTAAAACAAGAAAGTTATTCTCCTATTTGTTTATCTAAAAGTTTACAATTTTCCTTTTGCATTTAAGTTTATAAATTATGGAACTAACATTTGTGTATTATATGAAATAGGGAAGCAATTTAATTCTTTTCCATATGACCAATCAATTGCCTCGGTAGCTTTCCCCATTGATCTGCATTGCTAAGTCTATTGTAAATTATGTTCCCTACAAATTCACAAGTCCGTTTTATTAGTCTATTCCTAGATTACTGCCACAGTATATTAGATTGAGTATATTTAAAACATATTTTTATGTCTAGTGATAGAAGTTCTTTGACCTGAGTTTTCCAGTCTCCTCTATTTTTGTGATTCTCCTTCCCCTTCTCCCCACCCTCTCCAATTTATTCTCCTCGCATTTGTCTCCCTCTTTCCTCATATTTCTTTCTTTCCATCTTTTCTGCATCTCTTCTTTTCCTTCTACTTCTCTTCCTATAGTTTTTCCTTTTTTATTTCTCTCCCTGTCTTCCTCTCTTCCTTTATATTCCAATCTTCCCATTCCCTTAATTTATTCTTGAAAGGACTAATAATTGTTTGACTCTCAAATAAACTGTAGCTAAGTATAGGAGACAAAAATATGAGTGGGATTTAAGTTAAGGGAGAAACTACTTCTAAGAATAATAAATTTAAAGGGAAAATTGAGCAGGGATCCAGAAATGATTCTTGTAGTAGGTAGCATTTGAGTTAGGACTTAAAGTGACAGCTAGATTTTAGAGTGAATATCTCCAGGCTCAAGGCCTTCCAAGTAGAAGAAACACATTGAAATAAGTTTCAGGAAGATAAAAATATAGGTGATGGCATGCAGTAAGTAGAGCATTTCAACTAGTCCATGGGTGCACATGGTAGAGGGTCCTAAGTCAGCAAAAGAGAGTGACCTTAGTGTCCTTTCCTTGTGAGTCATTGAAGAACCACGAAAAGATATGCTATAGGAAGGTTATTTCAATGTGTTACATAAACCAAAGATGGGAACAACTGGAGTCCAGGAAACCATAAAACAGTACTGGCATAGTTTAGTCAAAAGGTAGCAAGGGCATATGCTAGAGCCTTGGCATCAGGAATCAAAATAACAGACACCTGCCAGTCTTTGCAAAAAGACCATCAACCGGTCCTGGTAATCATGGGCAGTGAGGGAGGGGATGAGATCATAGATAGCACTGAGACCTTGACCCTGGAAGAGTAGGAGGTTGCAAATTCCATTTACAAGGACTGGATGGGAATATCTAGTAGTGTATTGAAAATGTGAGTTTGGTCTCTCTGAGGAGCAGCTGATGCCACACAGACAGAGGAGGAGAATGTGTAGAAGTGGGAAAATGTGAATTTGGATACTGTAGTATAGTGGAAGCTAAGAAAATATTCTCCTTATCATTGAAAATGGTCAAAATCAGAGTCACCATCCCACAATTAGAAATAGGCCAGCAGGACCCCTTGTCCTTGGGGAAATCAGTGTCCATCTTCTAGGTCCAAAGCCCTTAGAATGTTTACTGTCAGGCCGTGGCATTGAGGAAAAGGCAGTGGGCTGTTGGTGTCTGTAGGCCCAGGTTAGTGGAGGATGGGGATGAGGAAATTCATGCTTATAGTGTCATATGCTACAGAAGTCAGGAAGCATGAGGATTAAAATGAATTACTAAATTTATTAATCTAGAGATTATTATTAAATTTGGAAAGACTAGTGGCAGGAGAGGATTTGGGGCTAGAGATGAGAGTTCAAAGATTTGAAGATCAACTAAGGAAGGAGAAAATGTAGACAGCTGATTTACACTATAATTTTGAGAATTTGGAGTTGATCAGGAGAGAGGTCTGGTGGGCTGAGGAGCTATGGGGGATGGAAAAATAGAGCATTGTTTTTAGAATGGGGAAAAACTTGTTTGTAGTTCAGAAAGATAAAGAGAAGAAACAAGTTTGAAGAAGCAGAGGCTGATAAACTTGTGGAGTAGTTTGAGTCTATGGAACCAAGAATACAGGTGGAGGGGTCTCATGTAGGAAAGAAGGGATAAGCAATGCCTAATCCTTTGAGGGAGAAGAAGGCCTGAAGGAATTGAGATATAGAGGGATTTTGAGTTAGGAAGGTACCTACCAAGGAAACACTCTGAATCTTCTGCTCTCAGTGAAGCAGAAGAAGGAGTCATCGGCTTAGAGTGATGAAGGGGCTGAGTGTACTCAGAACTGAATATCACAAAGGGTTGCAAACAAATAGCTTTGCAAAATGTGATCAAGATTTAATCACCAATCTGTGGCAGCATCCATAGAAACATATCTGGTGTTTTTACAGGCATACCTCGGAGATACTGCGGGTTTGGTTCCAGTCCACCTCAATAAAGCGAGTTACACACAACTATTTTGGTTTCCCAGTGCACATAAAAGTCATGTTTATACTATACTGTAGTCTATTAAGTGTGCAATAGCATTATGTCTAAAAAAAGTACTACCTTAATTAAAAATACTTTATTGCTGAAAAATGCTGACACAGAGACTTGAAGTGAGCACACGTTGTTGGAAAACTGGCGCCAATAGATTTTCTCAAGGCAGGGTTGCCACAAGCTCCTATCTTCAGTTTATTAAAATAAATCAGTGTCTGCAAAGCACAGTAAAGCAACATGGAATAGAACAAGGTATACCTGTATTATTATGCTGTTGTTGGTATTGCTATGGATGTGCTTAATTTCAGATTTGCTTTCCTACTAATATTAGCACTGAATAGTTGAGGGAAAACTTTCATTTTCTGCCTTACTGCTTATAAAACATGTTAATAGGTAAAAATAGAAATCAAAGCCATCTTTTCTTTTTGTGTGTGAAATTACAGAGTACAAGTTTAAAAAACAAGTTTTCGTTTAACTCTAGAGGCAGACCTAAATCTTGAGGGGCATAAAAAAAGATTTCACATGGGAAGCTGGATTTTTAGGCTAATGAATGCAACTCTATTTTTGATACTATGCTGTGTGTTTATATAAAATAGAGGAGCATTTTAGGCCAATTAGTGGCTTGCAAACCCTATACTTTTTCCAGCAAGGACTAAGCTTGACAAACTTGAGAAGTTAATACAGAGAAGCGTTGGCAGTGGATCGTGCGGTTGGCTTGACTCAAGGCAACAAAGCTTTAGCATAAATTAGTTTTTATTTGTTAAAAGAAAAACAAATTCTGTTTGTTTTTGTAATACAGTTTGTTGGTTCTTTTAATTTGGGGGAAAATTTGGGGAATTCCAGTTCTCAGAGAAGTGAGAAGCTGAGCTCAGCATGAGCCAGGCCCTGGCTTCCAGGCCCTGTGTAAACAGCCACATGCGTCTTCCTCAATACACCTCGGTTTGAGGCAGCAGGGCGGGCCTGTTATGCCTGGACCTCAGCTGAACCAAGAGTGCTAGCCAGCCAATGACTGCTGTGTGATCCACAGTAGATTATTCAGACCACCAAAGGGAGCCTGTGGCTCTTCTCCCACCAACCTTTAGCCCTGACTTTTATGTAGTGGCTGTGGAAAGCAAATTTTATAGAATGCTATTACTTTGATGGAGAGATGATCTCATCCTGTTCGCGAGTTTTGCAGATAAGAAAAGTGAAAATAGGACTCAGAATTTGGTTGAGTCAAAGCAGACTGGTACAATACCTGACAAACTCAATTCCCAAGTCGAAGGTCCTTGAATATAAAGTATACAATCAGTAGACTCCTTTTCAGATGTCCATGTGAGAACTACAGTAAATGAGGGGTGTGTGTGTGTGTGTGTGTGCGCGCGCGTGTGTGTTTTCATCCCAGTCTAGAAAAAAAGACAGACATGAAAATCAAATGACTTGTAGCACAGCTAATGGTAAAATCTTCCAAATCCAGAATTCCTGTGATCATTGTGTTCCACTCAGCAGCATAAGCCCCAGTCTTCGTGGCAATTCCCAGTTGAAGTAAAGCTCGTTGCGGCTGGAGAAACTTGATGTGATTGTTGCTACCTGTCACTTATTTTCACGAGTTTGTACCATTTCAAGATTTGTGGCGCAAGGGTTTCTTTAGAAGTCTGCAACTAGTATTAGTTCGGTCCTTTTGAACTTACAAAAGCAGTGTCACATTCACAGTACCTTTGGTACTCACAGTAACACTATAAAGTGTTGTGGCAGATATTGCTGGTTGTTGCCAATTTCTATTTTCTTCTTCTATAGTAACAGAATCTCTGCTTTTTATATGGACACAAAAGCCACATATCCCAGCCTAGTTAGGTGTGGCCATATAGCTAAATTATGGCCAATGAGATAAGAGTAGAGGTAATGAGGTATAGGTAGAGTTAATGTTTGGAAATTCAATGTTCTGTCAACAAACGGCGACAGCACACTCTCCACTGGCTGGAATAATGCTGGGCTTGAGAAACCTTGTTCTAGGTGATTTTGATACATTCACGAATAATAAATGCATATTACTATCATTATAAAGATAAATGGTTGTGTGACCTTGTACACATTATTTAATCATTCTAAATTTGCTTTTCCAATCTAAATTTGAGATACTAATAGTCGCCATAAGGGATATGATAAATATTAGAAGGGAGGTATATAAAGTGTTGTCAGTACTAATAGCAAGCAGAGCCTGGTTTTGAGAACTGTAGAGTGTGGGGGACAAGAGGGGAAGAGATACAGAGGCGACTGCAGGAGTGGGACTGAGAGGCAGTGGCCGGTGTCAGAAGGCCTTCCTCTTTTTCGTGAGGTGGCTGTGGTGCATTCTTTACTGAACAGGACAAGACTCTGTGGTTAGTGCTGGAACTCTTTGTCCTGAGTTAACAGTAACAGGAAGAGTGACTCAATATCCAGCCTCAAAGGATGGAGAAGCTGAGTCTGGTTTGAAACTTCCTCTCTCAAGTCAGGATTTGTCTGGGAACTAGATGAGTAGAAATGACTGTTAGTGTGCTCCATAGAGACCAATAGGCCCAGCTAAGACAGGCTGGGTGGGAAAAAAGGCCGAGGGGATGAGAGAATTTGGGCAACAGGAATTTTTATTAGCCTGGTGGTTTGAGCTAAGTTTTAACAGCCAGTAGACCTACGCTTGAATCCTAGATCTACTACTTAGCAACTGTTATTGGTACCAATTTCCACATCCTTAAAGTGGGAATAATAGCTAGCTTTTGAAGTCTGTTAATCATAGCCATCATCTACTGAATTCATACTGTGGATCAATCGCTTTTGTAAATATTTGTGCTCATGATCTTAAGTAATCTTCACAATGCTGGGAGGCAAAAACCGTCATGATTTCCAAGTTACAGAAGAGAAAACTGGGGCATAGGGAGGTCAGAACATAGACTCACACGATCAAACTCTACTTCGTTGTTGCTTTTCCACTTAGGATTAAATGAGAAAATATAAAGTACTTAACACAATGGTTGGCTCATTGCCTTGAATAAATAGTAACTTTAAAATATTATCCCAATTTTAGAGATGAAAACCATGAAGCTAAGAACATCAAAGCAAATGTCCCCGAACTGTGTGACTTTGTTGGTAGAACAAGGTTCACGCGTTTAACTCCACACAGTTTTGATACATTCTGCCTTGAGCCAAAAGGGTATCCAACAGTGTGGAAGCAGGTGCCTCACCCAGGATGGAGCAGGATGCTCCACCAGCTCTCAGGGGTCATGCCTGAACTCTAAGGACATGGCTTTATCCTTCTCAGGATGTATTCGTCGCCTGCTACATCTTGAACACAGCAGCCATGAGCAGTCTTCATCCCATGACCGCTGCCCGCCCCTTGTTTCCGCAGACCCAGACTCCTGGAGTGCTCAAGTCACATGATCAAGTGCTCATTTCTGTTTGTGAAGTGTCTCAGCCAAAAGGAAAACCATTAGGTATCAAATTGCAAGTAGAAAGCATCCAAGAAGCTGCCTATTCCAGCACCAGTTCCTGCCAAAGAACCTTAAATAAACTTGGTGGAGGGAAGATGTCTGAAATTACTCAGTACGCAGTATATTTAGTTTGTTAGATTAATAATAGAACTTGATTTCATCTAACTAATTAATTTGAGTTCTAAAAGCAGACACAAATAATAGGCTTCGTTTTTTTCTTTCATTCTGATTCCCTTTGGGGAATTTTTTTTGGGTAAAATTTAGTCAATGTATTACTAAGGATAAAAGAAGTGAAGTAGTTATCTAAAGAGTGAAGTAGTTTTTTATTTATTTATATTTTTAACCAAAGGTGAGAGGTAAAGTCAAGCAATTTCTCTAACAATCAATTGCTATAAACAGCAGTAACATGGATAGAAAAGAATACTTGAACAGGAAAAAAAATCAATACAACTTAAAAACCACAATTAAACACGTAAAATGTTTGCCTTCATTTTTGAAAAGTATCTTATCTCAATACAATATTTTCTGAAGGAAACTGAACAGTTATGTCCCTATTTTAAAAAAATAAGTCTAATAAGGTAGACATTCCTTATGTTCTACATGATTTAATGAATTTCATGACACTTGACTGACTTCTCATTGCAAGGCACATTAATATAAATGACTCTCACTAAGCAACAAATGCTGGAGACAGAAGTTCCTCTGCCCTGAGAGCTCCCTGTGAGAGAGAAGAGGGTGAGCAGGAGTCAGGCACGTCCTTGTTCCTAGCACTTGAAATGGGAGAGGACTGGCCAGAAAGCAGAAGAAAACAAGATCTAATGTTTTACCTTTGAGTAAAATTTATTTTCTTGGAAAAAAAAAATACATGGGTGAGAGTGCAGTTCTCCATACTCGTTTAAATGCTCCAGGAATAATTTTTGGAGGAACTGGAGTAAAGTTCAAGGCAGATGTTGAGACTGGGAAACAAAAAAGTAGTATAAGATCATTTAGTAAGGAAGGGTAAGAATAGGCTGAAAGGAGGCAATTCAACAAGACCAGGGAATAGTTGAATGTCAGAGTCAGGATTAAACACAAAAGTAGAAAGTTGGATATTTAAACCGTGAGATGTTAATACATGTAGTTAAGAGTGAAGCAGTAGAAAATTAGCTGAGTAGGCAGAACAGGCAAAGCATCAGGACAGCAAAGAAACCCCTAAATTAATGGGCGGAAGAGTTACAAACACAAAAGCAATGAAAGGTCCAAACCCCAAGCTGTGAAATCAGTTGGTTCAAACTGCCAGTCACAAATAGTACATGAAGGAAAATTTAAAGTACTTACACTTAATAAAAAGAATTTCCCTCTCCTGGGACAGCAACAGTTTGAAGAAGAGAAAAAGCGTTTGTGTAAAAATCAAGGACATTTTGCCTTTTCCCATGAAGCACTGAAGAAAGGAAGAAAGCTAGGGAAAATAAGAAAAGATGGTTTGCCTCTCTGGGACACGTTCCTCCTGGTGACATTCCTCTTCCTCCCCCTGGTCTGATGGTGGTGTAAATAGTCCTTCTTAGCACACAAAGTAGATAGGCTATATGCTCTGCAATACAGAGTCTGCCTTTTTGGGATCTATAAATCAAAGATGCCACAGATATGTGATAGTGAGTCTGAAGTCAATACAGGTCATAAGGACAGATTAATTGATCCTGTGAAGATGCTTTGCAGACGACAAACAGTTGACCAAAATGATAACTGACCGTGTGGTTAAGGGGTCACATTCTCTAGTAAGGTGGTACTTCCCAAACTTGTTCACCTCAAGAGCTCTGAGTAAATGAAAATAGTTAGAAGACATACTGGAGACATGCATGGTGGCTCACACCTGCAATCTCAGCACTTTGAGAGGTTGAGGCAGGAAGATCACTTGAGCCCAGGAGTTCAAGACCAGCCTGGGCCACAAAGGGAGACCCCCCATCTCTAATTAAGATAAAGAAATTAAAATAGACAGATGTGGGGGCATGTGCCTATAGTCCCAGCTATTCAGGAAGCTGAGGTGGGAGGGTCTCTTGAGTCCAGGAGGTTGAGGCTGCAGTGAGCAGGGACCATGCCACTGCATTCTGGTCTGGGTGACAGAGGGAGAGACTGTGTCTAAAAAAAAAAAAAAAAAAAGACACACTGGAGTAAAGAGGATGCAGGAGAAGATCTAGTTCTCATGCGAGGCCTCTTTATCCTTGCAGATAACCTCAAGGTTCCTGTGGCTTCAGAACAAGGTGAGGGATATGAGGATCGATGTCAAAGTATACAAGGGCCTCCTCCACATGGTTCGGAAGCTTTGCCTTAAGAGACAGTCTTAGATCTCCTGAGTAGTTACTCTTAGAGGCAGGGAGCCATACAGTTAGATGAATGAATATAAGCAAATGTCAAAGTTAAACAGAAATCCTGGAAAATGTTGTATAGAGAAACTGAGTCCAACACAGGCTAAGGTGATGTCTCAAGTGGTAAATATAAATTAATGAAAGAGTCATTATTTCCCTGGAATGAAAAGGGAGATCTTCTCTCTTCCCTCTTCATTTTCTTCCTCCTCCTCCTCTTCCTCTTTTTCCTACTCTTCTTCCTGTTCGTCCTCCTCCCAACATGTATACAAATGCAATCAACAGAGGCAGATAAAGAGAAAAGTAACCCAGCAGACCAACAGCAACAATTTTATACAATGGAAAATAGGACTGGTAAAATGTTCAGGCTGCTGTGTTTTGTCAGGCCAGAGCCATGTTTTTTAAAATAATTGAATTTGTGTGCTTTTCAGTAAAGTATATGTTTTCCATGTTTTAGAAGCTGCCACCACTTAATATTTTATCAACTTTTTTCATTCATTTTTGTTATTTTTCTAACCTCTGAAGATATTTGAGTTTTGCAAACTCCAGCTTTTGAGTGATTCAGAGAAGACCTTGAAACCAGCATTGTGAGAGGCATAACCTCTAAAGATGGCCAGTCCAGCAGAGATAAGCTTGGGGTCCAAGGAAAATAATGTACAAAAACAAGACCACAACTAGCAGGAAGACAGAAATGACTTCTAGTAAGAAAACACTGTTACTATGAGTTATCATAACAGTTTCTAATTTTTAAATTATAAACACAGATTTGTGCATACACATTTTTTCTAAAATATGTATTTCTTATATTTTTTTTTATTAAATATACGTCTAGTTTACCACTGTATTTTGTTATTTAGTGAATTCTTTCATTTCCAAGTGTATCCAAAGAAGATGTTGGAGTACCTAAATTTACATGAACTTAATCTGTCATCTGACTAAGATACTGCTAACTAAATATTTTGGCAGAGAAGACTCTTTATTGAGTCTTCCACATAGCCTAGAATACATTGCATAAATGAACTTCAGGGAATGTATTTTTATATTTGTCAAAATACAAAGCCTTTGTAACATTGTTCGGATTTGGGTCAAAGAAAAATATGACCCAACCTGTAACTCTGTATCTACATATATTTTTTGCCAGCTAGTGTTGTGTGAAATGAAGAAAGGTATATGACTGAAAAGATTAGAGTAAGAAATCTACAAGTGAAATCTCTGACCCTAAAAACGCACTCACTTCCCAGGACTGCCTGCTGTCATCAATGAGCTACGAGTGGATTTCTATAAAGAGTAAGTAAAGATACCAGGCAGGTCCACTTTGGGAAGATTGTATGAAACATAGTTTAGAAAAAAAAAAATTCTCCAGAAAGAATACAATCAATTTATCCTATAAGGACTTTTCTTAAGTAAGTGTTAAGTAAGTGTAGGCAACCTCAGTAATATAAAATATCAGCATACACCTGAAAACCTGTACTGAAAGCAGGTAGGACTGTACTGTATGGTTTATTGACACGCACATGTAAGTTGCAGCATTTAGAAACCCACCCACCATCAGAATCAAGCCATTGTAAATGTTTTAGCGCAACCTGGTGGTCATTCTGTTTTCTACAACAAGGTGATAAAAGGCATTCAAACACATCTATTTAAAAATATTTCAGTATAATAAAATCATCCCAGAGAAAACAGATTGTTCCCATGAAATTTACTATTCTGTGTTACCTAATAATAAAATATAAAAATAAATTGATAAAAAACATAGTTTTTAAAACTTTGCTTTTAATTCAGCATTCATTTAGAAAGGAACTATATATATTGGGTGAAAAAGCATTCAAGACTGAAAATCCAGTCTTCAAAAATTCATTTTCTTTTCTCAGAGGATAAATTTAATCAAACTAATTCTTTAGATTATTTAAAACATTCTAACTTGGTCTTAGAGAAAGGAAAAGTTGGAATTTAAAAATAAGTAAATTATATTTACGTAGAAAAACTCTTAGAAATCCACATATAAAAACTGAATGCTTATGATATGTTGTTTTACTAATTACTAAAAATTTAATGTAGAATAATAAAAAAGTGTAAGATCATTTTATAATTTACTTGTCTGTTATCTCTAGCATACAAACACCACAGAATTCATTTAGGTTGTATATGAGCCTTATAAGTTTTTTTTTAAAAAAAAGAAAAAGTTGTCTACTTCCCATAAATCAAGACTTAGGAGACCCAGTTTGATGGAGATTGAAATCCTCAGAGAAGATTTACTTTCCAGAGAGCATTCAGGGACTTATTTCTTCTAAAATTTTAGATGATAAATTATTGGGGTCAGAACTGTTAAGAAGTTTGAATATTCTTTCAAGATTTTCTTTCTAGACTTTGAAGAACAGTATCAAGCAAGTACATAAATAAAGCCCAGAGTTTCCACAGTGCATTTATCATCAATCCACTGCCTCTCACCTCTTGGGGAATATTTACATTTTCTTTAAAGATGTTATGATTGTACAGGATTAAATATCAGTCTTATTTCTAAATTAATGATTTAGTGTTAATCGTCAAGCCAGTAATTCTAATTTAGAGATGTATCTTTATGGAGAACTTCAGCTTCAAATGTGATTATTTTACTGAACTTAGATGGAATATCTACTTGGTTGTCTATAATGGATTAGCCCAACTTTAAAGAGCTTTACACAATGGAAAAAGCAAGTGCTTCTCTTACTTAATACTACAAAGAAATTATACTTTCCCTTGGTGAAATTCACTTATTTTTTAGTTTATTTCTATGAACATGAGCTATTTCATACTTATAAAAGCTTAATTTATTAAAATTATAGATTCTCATGAATAAAATTATTGTTTTAAATGTCCATTTAGTAATAAAGTCACTTCACTGCGTCCCTGTAAAATTCATGAAACATCACATTATTTGTACAATATGTTGTCCTATGACAGAACTACCTGTTTGGTTAGATGAAGTGGAATTGTTCAATGTGCATCCAGATGGAAGTTAATGGCACATTTGTTTTTGCACATGTCTGCTGGGAAAAAACGTCAATGGAGACTTCTGGGACATCATATTTTATTAGTTGCTTTAAAGTAATACCCATTTCCTGTCTTAAAACTTGGTAGGTGGCGTGTGAAATTATTTTTAGTTAAGGTAAAGAAACTAGGCAAGAAGTCCTACAGCCAGGTGCTCCCCTCCATGTCAAAAAAAAAAAAAAAAAAATCTTCAAGGATGAGAGGCCTCAGAATAACTTTGCTAAGTCGACTTGGCTTCATTCCGTCACTTTTTAAAATTCCTCTCTGAATTCCCCTTACTTAAGCCCCCACTTTCGTGTCCCAGTCTCACTGACACAGTGTTGTATGAAAATTTAACTCTGCTGTCTAAATGGGGTTTGGGGCAGACCATAAAGGCCCCCCAAAAACTTGATTCCTTCCACTTAAAACACCTCCAGTAAATGTCCCCCAAACACATCATGTGCCAGGTGCTTGAAAGACAAGTGGCAAAGTGGCAAGCTCACTGGGAGATGAACTCTGTTAAGGCGAATCAAGAAGAAGAAAAGGCACAGGGGGTAAAGCATGCAGTGAAAATGTTGAAAATGGTTAGTCCCATTGGAGAACTAAAGCAGCTAAGCATCCTGGAAGCTGGAGAAAACAGCACCACATTTATTCTAAGACATAAAACCAAGTTTGTGAGTGATGTGGTTGAGAAAGAAATGATAATAAAGTTGAGAACTATCTGTAGTACATATTTTACTGGAGATTGATATAATTTGTATTTCAAAAACATTATGGGGGTGGCTATGTATAGGTAGTGGCAGAGCGTATACAGGATATTACCCTATCTTCTCAATTTTCTTGTGAACCTGAAATTACTCTCTAGAAAGTCTCAAAAACTAAAAAAATTAAAAGTTCAGTCACGGCTAAAACCAAGGTGATTTATTCTTATAATAGCAATTAAAGCACACCTATTGCACATTTAGATGTTTCCACTACTGCAAGTTGCTACAGAAAAGATATACAGATAGGTACAGGTGTAGTTTCTGATGTTGAGGAATGATGTTCCCTAAGGAAGATACTTATTAAAAGGTTACAGTGGAATATGATATATACTACAGTAGAATTACAATCAATGTGTTATGAAGGAAAGATGAAGAGACTAATAAACTCTGACTGTGAGGCAGTGAGACGATCTTTACAGATCTGGTAATATTTGAAATGTGTCTTAAAGGCATTGATGTTTACAATAAGTGGGAAAGAGCTCAGGTTATCTCATCAAGGAAGTCTGGAGCTGGGCAAAAGAAACACAGATAACAAGTACCTGGAATAGGAAAACATTGTAACTAATATGCTCGGAGAGCTATTTCCTCATAGAGCATCCACACAAGGTGATTAAAAGTGAATACCCTGAGAATAAATTAATAAGAATTTGTGGAAGTACAATTATATTTAAGAGAGAAAACATCAATAGAAGATACAAAAAGTTGAAGATTCTTGAAGAGTAGAACAAAAGGATAAGAAGATTTTTTTTAATTGGCCACAAAATATAAGAAAAATTAGGGAATGCAGACGTTCAATACAAAAACAAGGTTCTGTATCTTCGCCCTTTCACACATAAATACCCAAAGAAGAATGAAATGGGTAAAACAGAGAAAAAGAGATACAGAAAGAAATTGACAGGATAGGCAGAAGTGAGCAAATTATCAAGGGAACAGTCAGTGCTGAAAAACAAAAGAGAGATTCCTTTAAAAATCTGAAGGAAACTAATAGACGTGGAAGATTGAACAACTGCCCCTGAAGGATGCCAAATGTATGAAAGAGAAATTCAAAGATACAGTAAATTTAAAATTTCATGAAAAAAATAAAATCTGAATAGAAGGATTAAAAATACACATTGTGTCTCAGGAAGAATCCATACAGAAAGACTGGCACCAAGATTGAGCAGGATGGACTTCATAATTTCAAAGATCAAGAAAGAATCATACAATCATCCAGGAAAAAAAGACAATTAATGCTTATAAGAGAAAACGTTTGGTTTGGCTCCAACATTTCACAGCAACAACCAACGACAGAATTCCATGAAATTAAGTTTATACAATTCTTTGGGACAAAAAAAAAAAGACTCTTAATTTTTTTAAAAAAATTTTTGCTATGCTTTCTTTCAATCATAAAAATGCTACATATTCTCAAATATTCAAGATCAGAAGGAAACAGCATCATAAAGAAGTTTGACAAGACCCACTTTAACTTTATGATGAAATCATGCTAGTTAAAGATGAATAAGGCCGGGAGTGGTGGCTCACACCTGTAATCCCAACACTGTGGGAGGCCGAGATGGGCGGATCATGAGAAGTCAGGAGTTTGAGACTAGCCTGGCCAAAAGGTAAAACACGGTCTCTACTAAAAATGCAAAAATTAGCCGGACATGGTGGCACATGCCTGTAATCCCAGCTCCTCTGGAGGCTGAAGCAGGACAATCGCTTGAACCTAGGAGGCATAGGCTTCAGTGAGCCGAGATTACGCCACTGCACTCTAGCCTGGGCAAAAGAGCAAAAGTGAGACTCTGTCTAAAAAATAAATAAATATATATATAAAGAAATAAAATAAAAAATTTAAATTTAAAAAGATGAATGAAAATAAGGATTTAAGGATTTTAGCAATAGAAAAACCCTACAAAGACTCTAGATTCTGATTCATTTTAAATGTAGGCCTACTGCAGGGCTCGTTTAATATTGTGGATTTAGCAACATAAATACAAAAAATATCAAGAAGTGTAGAGAGACAATGATGGAGGAAGTTTGAATATGACAATTCATTATCTTGAATAGCAGGAATATATATAATAGTAAGTGCAGTTAAACAATTTTGAAGTTTTTATGATCTTTCTTTGGCTTAGGTTCAGTATGAAGTCATAAAATATATGTTGTAAAAAAAGAAATTTGAGTATAGGTTAAAAAATTATTTTTTAACTTGTTACAATTCTTTTTTCTTTATTATGTTCATGTGAATTAAAAAATAATCATTTTTAATATAAGGAAAATCTGTATTTTATGTTTTCAAATTTTTGTTATTACTAGATTTTTCTACATTTTTAAAAATATAAAAACGGACCAGGCATGGTGGCTTATGCCTGTAATCCCAGCACTTTGGGAGGCCGAGGCAGGTGGATCACGTGAGGTCAGGGGTTTGAGACCATCCTGATCAACATGGTGAAACCTGATCTCTACTAAAAATACAAAGATTAGCTGCGTGTGGTGGCATACACCTGTAATTCCAGCCACTTGGGAGGCTGAGGCAGGAGAATGGCTTGAACTCAGGAGTTGGAGATTGCAGTAAGCCGAGATTGTGCCACTGCACTCCAGCCTGGCAACAGAGCAGGACTCCGTCTTAAAACAAAGAAAAGAAAGAAAAAAAAAATCTAAAAATATTCTTATTTAGCCTTCCTTCTTCCTCCTTCCATCCTTTCTTTTCTCCCTTCTTCCTTCCTTTCTTTCTTTCTCCCTTCCTTTCCTCTTTTCTTCCTTCTATGTGTAGATAGAGAAACAACTAGAATCATATCCACAAAAATATAATGATGTTTATATCTGTAAGTCTGTTAGGGAATTTTCTTTAATGATTTTTCAAATAGGGAATAGATTCACAGTTTAAAACTCAGAACTGTATGCTAACATGTCCAAGCTCCTTCTGATGTCACCATCTCCTGCCATTCCCTATAGGTAATGAATAGAGTACCTTAGTTTCTTTAACTGGATGGCCATAAATGGGCACTTTAGTTGTTTCCAATAATTTCTCTTTTCAAAGGAAGATGTAATAAATAATCTGTACATGTATTTTGTAACTGAATAGATATTCCTCGAGGGTAACTCCCCAGATGTAGAGTTTCTAGGTAAATGTAGAAATACACCTATACATTTGATAGCTATTGCCACATTGGCCTTTTTAAGGTTGTTTATTTTGTCCTGGTAAAATCATGAAAGTTCTTATTTCCCCACAACACTGAAAACAGGATATATTTACTATTGAAAATTGTTATCTCAGTGAAGTTTTAACTACCATTTTTCTTATCTGAGTAAAGTTGAGCATATGTTTAGGGCCTTTTGGAAATCTTGTTCTGTGAACTCTCTTTTCTCCTTTCACCACTTTCCAGCTGGATTTGGGATAGTTCATTAACATTTTTATTGGTGCTTTTCTGTGTCACTTGCTTTTTTAAAATAAGGATGTATCGTTTAACAAAATAATATTTATTCCAAAAAGCACAAACACCAGAGATCAAGAGTTTGGCCCAATAAAAGACAGGGAAACTTCTTCTGAGATAGGAAAGGAAAAGTGAATATGATAAAGATATAATATATTTTTAAATGCACAAGAACAAATTCAGGCGAATGTCTGCTATTTTTTTCTAAAGTGAAAGAATCAATGACACTTGATGAAAGTAGTAGCCATGGAGATGTTCACATTTGGGAGAATACTAAGGGGGATAGTAAAAGAGATCAATTGAAAACAGGAAAAAATCTATTCATTACATTGTGGTCTGGAATTGATGTTGGAATCATTCATATTTCATAGTGCCAATAGGTAAGTTTTATTTTTTAAAATAGTAATAGTTTCAAGTAGAGCAGCAGCTGGAGTAGGAATGGAGGCAAGGAGGAGAGAAATCTGACTGATAAAAGCTTAGTTGTTAATGGAGCTGATAGGCCACCATAGGAGAAGGGACTGATGATGCTGTTGCACAAGGAATTGAAGTGAGGGCATGGAAAAAATTAAATAATTGAAATAAGAAGAAATACTAGACTTTTCAGTGGAGTAGCTAGAAATTCCAGACAATATCCAATTCTTCCCTTTTTTTTGCAAAAGTTAATATTATAACGTGTCTTGCTCTTGTAATAATTTCAGTTGCCACATAAAATCACAAAATATAAGTCTCAGCTAATATTCCCGGACAGATGTCTTATACATAAATCTCCATAGAATTATATAAAATAATAAATAGCCTACAAAGGATGTCATCTTGTGATGCTAAATAAAATTAATCTCTTCCTTTAACATTATATAAATATAGAGTTGACTTT
The DNA here is from genome assembly GCF_049350105.2 of Macaca mulatta. Taxonomy (NCBI): domain Eukaryota; kingdom Metazoa; phylum Chordata; class Mammalia; order Primates; family Cercopithecidae; genus Macaca; species Macaca mulatta. The sequence continues at coordinate 56,411,585 of NC_133406.1, read as the reverse complement.
ATTTCTGAAATTCAGATGTTCCTTAAATGACTACAGGACATTGAATTAAAACATACTGTAGAAATCTGTAGAGAGAAACTTATAAGACTTTAGTAATTTGACTAAAGTTGTCATTGATTCAACTGGTTTTGACCTTTTTTAACTTCTTGCATTTAAATTGGAAACAAATATTTTGCAATCTCCTGAAAGAACAAGTAGAGTTTATTTCCCACTGACTCCCATCAAAGAGAAACTTGACTTCCATGATTTAATGTCAGTTTAAGCAAAGAGAAAACCGCCAAAGCATATTTTATTTATAAAAATAACTTGGTTCATTTAAGAATGCATTTTATAAAACTGAAACTGACTGTGAGCTCAGATGAGAAACATTTGCCTGTCTTAGGGGAAACCCATACACTTGCACACACACTGGAAAAAACAGATTAAAGTGTACTACCACATTTATATCCTTGATATGCATTTTCTCAGATAATTCACTTGACTCTAGCTATTGAACAATCACTTCTTGTTTGTTAAAGTAAGTGTGATTCTTTACATTTTACTTGTGTTCCTTCAAGATGGATGCAAAATTATCATTTAAGATTACCAGATGCTCTAAGATAGTATGGGATCAAAGTCAAGATTCAGCATCTAGGACAAAGATCTGGTAGATTATTAAAGAGTTGGTAACCTAATCAATATACATCCAGGTGAGAAAAAAATAGTGTAAGGTAAAAAAATGCATTAAAAAAACTAACAAACAAACAACAACAAAAAAAACATGATGTCAAAGGAATCAGTGCTAAAACCTTCTACAGAGTGTTACCTTAAATACCTAAGCGTTCTTTGCTATTGTCTATAAGGATCCTCCACAATATAAGAGAAATAATGGGAAATTTATTTGCCGAGTCAATTCAGAGTAACTCAACGCAGATACTAGATGGCCCTTGAAAAAGTTTAGTTTTTTGAATTTCTGGTAATTTTGACAAAAACATTCACACTTTTAGCTTTAGATCTTTTCCGTATTCTTTGTTTCCACTGCCGCCTTTAGCCTAAGTTGTCAATGCAATGAAAACAAATACATATAATTGAAAGCTCTTTTATAAAGGCATTTGCTACATGCCATGTTTTTAAACTACAATAATCCCTTTCACTCCTGTCTTATAAATTATAGCATACTTCAAAAGCACAGAAATATAATTCATGATGGACTAATCTGTGTTAATGACAAGTCAGAATTATTGATTACCCATAAAAATTCTCAGCGGACAGTGACCTAATACAACATCAGGAGACCCCTACATTAAGCTTGTGTTAACCAGCGGGGACAGGTTCTGCGGATGACCAGTTTCTCTTCCCAGCTTTCATACCATGGCCAGATTATTTCCTTTCCTGGTGCCACATTCTCTTCCCACTTCAAAACGTGTACATAAAAAACTAAAGATTACACAACCTGTAAAAATTCAATAAAATATTTTTATTCTTTGGTGGGATACCAGCTTCTATGGCTGTGATTTCCCTGCTCTCTATGAAAGATATGACTGAATCCAACAAACTTCCCTTTTCTGAAAAATTAAATAAAAATGCACCAGAGTTTCCACTTTTACTGTGGAAAGGGTGAATAAGCATCAAGAAAGCAATGTTTTTCTAGAAGGAAAAACATGGGTTGTTTTACATAGAAAGTCCATTTCCAGGGAACTGGAAATACTAAGCTAGGGACAACTAGATCAGAAGAGAGCTCCCTTGGACTCAATGTGTCACCCCGGATAGAGTTAATGAGTCACACTCCCCATAAATGTGGTTTGCATTTTATGGTGCCCTGTTAACTTGTTTTAAATACTGGTTGATGGGTCCTCTGACAAACACACAGAAATGTGATCCAAACAGTAAGAACTTGTTCTGATTACCAAATTGTGGGACAATGGAACAATGACGTTTGTTATTTATTGTAGTGTTTTATTTCCTGGCACTCATTTCAGCCATGAGGTGATCTTTGCTCATACAAATTATGAGAACAATTCTTTCCCATGGTTGTTTTAAGAGTGTGTTTATTTTTATATAATAACTTCAATGCTGTGAGTTCGTCTAAGCTCACTATGTTGTGCAGTGTTGAGAGCATACATTACACACGGTTTTGGTTTTTGTTTTCATCATGAAATAAAGAAAAGACATAAAACAATTTAGGTTGTTTTCTACACCAATTTTTCAAAGCACATGAGCTTGATATTTGCAAGGTGGATTATGAGCACAGCCTACAGTGTTTGGAAGAGCTGGTTCAAGTCCTGGCTCTGTCACCTGCTATAACAGACCAGATACCAAACTTTTCTAACCCTTTACCCCATATACAATGGAAATAAGAATATATGTGGCATAGGATTTGTCTTAAGAAATCAATGCAAGTGTAAAACAAGTGATAAATACCTGACATGTGTTGCATCTCAATAACCTTTAATTATAATAATAATTTTTTAATTATGTGTAATGATATGAGATACATATTCTTGATTGAATCAGTATTTTTAAAGTTCCCATTTGCACACTAATGTAAATAGTTTCATTTAATCTTTTCATCTCAGGATCTGACAAAGCTGAACCCTCAAATGTTCTTCTAAAATATCTTCAACTTTTATTTTAAGTTCAGTGGTACATGTGCACGTTTATTACATAGGAAAACTTTTGTTGTGGGTTTTTTTTGTACAGATTATTTCATCACTCAGGCATTAAGCCTAGTACCCATTAGTTATTTTTCCTGATCCTCTCTGTTCTCTCTCCCTCCAATAGGCCCCAGTGTGTGTTGTTCCCCTCTATGTATCCATGTGTTCTCATCATTTATCTCGCACTTATAAGTGAGAACACATGGTATTTGATTTTCTGTTCCTGAATTAGTTTGCTAAGGATAATGGCCTCCAACTCCATCCATGTCCCTGCAGAAGATATGATCTCATTCTTTTTATGGCTGCATAATATACCATGAGGTATATGTACCACATTTTACTTGTCCAGGCTATAACTGATGGGCATTTAAGTTGATTCCATGTCTTTGCTATTGTGAGTAGTGCTTCATGTGTCTATGTATCTTTATAATAGAATGACTTATATTCCTTTGGGTATATACCCACTAATGGGATTGCTGGGTCAAATGGTAATTCTGTCTTTAGGTCTCTGAGGAATCGCTACACTGTCTTCCACAAGAGTTGAACTAATTTACATTCCCACCAACAGTGTATAAGTGCTCCCTTTTTGCCACAACCTTGCCAGCATCTGTTGTTTTTTGCCTTTCATAATAGCCTCTCTTATTGGCATGAGATATCTCATTGTGGTTTTGATTTGCACTTCTCTAATGATCAGCGATGCTGAGCTTTTTGTCACATGATTGTTGGCCACATGTATGTCTTCTTTTGAAAAATATCTTTTTATGTCCTTTGTCCACTTTTTAAGGGTTTTTTTTTCTTGTAAATTTAAGTTCCTTGTAGATTCTGGATACTAGACCTTTGTCAGATGCATAGTTTGCAAACATGTTTTCCCGTTCTGTAGGTTGTCTGTTTACTCTGTTGATAGTTTCTTTTGCTGTGCAGAAGCTCTTTAGTTTAATTAGATTCCATTTGTCAATTTGTGCTTTTGTTGCTATTGCTTTTGCCATCTTCATCATAAAACGTTTGCCAGTTCCTACATCCTGAATGGTAGGTATATAGATTGCTTTCCAGAGTTTATATAGTTTTGGGTTTTACATTTAAGTCTTTAATCCATCTCAAGTCAATTTTTGTATATGGTAAAAGGAAAGTGTCCAGTTTTAATCTTCTGTATATGGCTAGCCAGTTATCCCAGCACCATTTATTAAAAAGAGAATCTTTTTCCCATTGTTGTTTTTTGTCAGGTTTGTCGAGGATCAGACAGTTGTAGCTGTGTAATCTTACTTATGGGTTCTCTATTCTGTCCTATTGGTTATGTGTCTGTTTTTGTACCTGTATCATGCTGTTTTGGTTACTGTGGCCTTGTAGTATAGTTTGAAGTGGGGTAGCATGATGCTAACAAATGTGTTCTTTTTGCTTAGGATTGCCTTAGTTATTCAGGCTCTTTTTTTGTTCCCTGTGAATTTTAGAATAGTTTTTTTTTTTTTTTTTGAGACGGAGTCTCACGCTGTTGCCCAGGCTGGAGTGCAGTGGCGCGATCTCGGCTCACTGCAAGCTCTGCCTCCCGGGTTCCCGCCATTCTCCTGCCTCAGCCTCCTGAGTAGCTGGGACTACAGGCGCCCGCCACCGCGCCCGGCTAATTTTTTGTATTTTTAGTAGAGACGGGGTTTCATTGTGGTCTCGATCTCCTGACCTTGTGATCCGCCCGCCTCGGCCTCCCAAAGTGCTGGGATTACAGGCTTGAGCCACCGCGCCCGGCCTAGAATAGTTTTTTTTTAAATGTGAAGAGTGTCAATGGTAGTTTAATAAGGAATAGCATTGAATCTATAAATTGCTTTGAGCATTATAGTTAAATGCTTTGGGCATTTTAACGATATTGCTTCTTCTTGTCCAATAGCGTGGACTGTTTTTCCATTTATTCGTGTCATCTCTGATTTCTTTGAGTAGTGATTTGTACTAAAACAACTAGAGAACCAAGAGCCAACAAATCCCAAAGCTAGCAGAAGACAAGAAATAATCAAAATCAGAGCTGAACTGAAGGAGATTGAGACACATGAAAAAATTCAAAAGATCAATGAATTCAGGAGCTGGATTTTTGAAAACATTAATAAAATAGACCACTAGCTAGACTACCACCACCACCAACAACAAAAAAGCCCAGGACCCAATGGATTTACAGCTGAATTCTACCAGATGAACAAAGAATAGCTGTTACCATTCCTACCGAAACTATGCCAAAAAAATTGAAAAGGTGGAACTTCTTTCTAACTCATTCTATGAGGCCAGCATCATCTTGATACCAAAACCTGACAGAGATACAACAAAAAAGAAAACTTCGGGCCAATATTTGACAAACATTGATGCAAAAATTCTCAACAAAATACTAGCAAACCAAATCCAGCAGCACATCAAAAAGCTTATCCACCATGTTCAAGTAGACTTTATCCCTGGGATGCAAGGTTGGTTCAACAAACACAAATCAATATACATGATTCATCACAGAAACAGAACTAAAAAGAAAAAACACGTGATTATCTCAATAGTTGCAGAAAAGGCTTTCGATCAAATTCAACATCCATTCATGTTGAAAACTCTTGAAAATCTAGGTATTGAAAAAACATACCTCAAAATAACGAGCCCCATATGTGATAAACCCACAGCTACCATCATACTAAATGAGTAAAAGATGGAAGCATTCCCACTGAAAATCACCACAAGACAAGTATGCCCTCTCTCACCACTCCTGTTCAACATAGTATTGGAAGTTCTGGCCAGGGCAATAAGGGAAGAGAAAGAAAGAAAGGACCTCTAAATAGGAAGAGAGAAAGCCAAACTATTCCTGCTTGCAGACGTCATGATCCTGTATCTAGAAAATCCCATAGTCTCAGCCAAAAAGCTTCTCAGGATAATGAATAACTTTAGCAAGGTCTCAGGATACAAAATCAATGTGCAAAAATCACTAGCATTCCTATAACCAACAATAGCCAAGCAGAGAGCCAAACTCCCATTCACAATTGCCACAAAAAGAATAACATGCCTAGGAATACAGCTAACCAGAGAGGGGAAGGAGCTCTCTGCAAGGAGAACTACAAATGTTCTTTTAAGTGAAGTAGATATAGTTGATCCTTCCATGTTAAAACGGCAAGATTTAAAAAAAAAAAATAGGATGCCAAGTTAAATTTAAATTTCTAATAAACAAGAAACAATTTTTGGTGCAAATATGTCCCAAATACTGCATGGGACATACTTGCACTAAAAAACTATTCCTGTTTCATTTAAAATTCAAATGTGACTCAATGCCTTGTATTTTATCTGACAATCAAATTCCATGTCATTGTGAAGAAAGTAATCATGGATAGTTTAAGTAAAGAAGAGTTTGTCTTTAGGGGATCATAGCAAAAAACAAGAATTCATTTGTTGTCAATTATCAAAAGCTTTTAATTGTCACAAACATAATTAAAATTTGCAATCACTTTTGATTTGGGCAAAGAATAAAATGTAAAGAGGTTTACAAAAGAATGAATACAAATAAAATGGACCCTTAGAAGAATGAATCTTTTCACTTAAAACAGGAAATAAAAAAGCCTAATTTTGAATGTCTTTGAAGAACCTGAAGATCATTCCAGATGTAAAGTTTGTGTAAGAGATTGAAAGCACAGCCTTTTCTACTCATTTTAACAGATATTCATTTCCTTTGAAGCGATACATTTGAAGGTCTTCATATCAAGAAACATGTTTCAATTAGCTAGGAGCAATTATCATTCACTTATTCAGATCTAACATGGTGTTATGAGGACATCTTAGAACTAATATCTGGTATAAATCTAAAATTAAGATCAGTCCTAGTTAGTTGTAAAAATAAATTTTATATTTAATGTTTTAGAGGGAAAAAACAAAAATAGATATGAAAATTTATCTGTACAACTATAAGAATTCTGAGTGGAAGCTTAACACATTTAAAATTATCATTGCAAAGACAGACGTTCAGCTAATAACTTTACACAGTTTTCCTCTTGCAAGAAAATATTAAAATGTATATCTCTTAAATGAAATATTTATCTGTCACTTATGTACACAATTAGTAGCCTGGGACCTGGAGTCTAGGGTTACTACATGTATCTTTTATGCCCATCGAATTCTAATACCAGGAATAAAGCAAACAACTTTAAAAGAAACCTAGAAGTTTCTTTTTGCCCAACAAATGGAATATTCTGGATTCAGAACATTATCCCTACAATGAACCAGGCTTTTGTAAGTCAAAACTTTTTGCTTAATATTTCTGACTGGGTCCTGGAATTAATAATGGCGGTGCCAAAGTTTAGCAAATAAATCTTTTATACCTTGTAACAGATCCCCATGAATGCAACCCATAGCCATAGACATAGACCTATAAATCACATATTATTTCTTTCTAAAGGTAAAAATCATAGACATATAATTCCATGTTGGTGCCATGGGTATCCCTTCTGTTTAGTATATGTTCTCACAAAGTAATGGGCTTTCTTAGCCACTTTATCTCTTTCTTTACAACAAATTCCCATATGTGGAAAAAAAAATGTTTCAAGCTTGATTCTTAAACTAACAGAAATTATTATTGCTCTATTTTCTAAGTAGTTTTTATCTTTGAAAAGATAGTGTCAGGTGGAAAATACATTTAAAACACACAACTACCATATTTGGAAGATGTTACTTGCAATTGAAACTTCTGAAGAAAAACTTTGCTTGTAGATTATTTAGACTTTCTGCTATTTGTATTTTGAAGCAATTCACAGAAAAAGTAGGCATACATCATAATGTTCTATTGAACTGCAAATTTTAACTACATTATCTAGAAAATGGCAACTGATCAAGTTTCAATAGAAGAAAAGAAGGCATAATGGTTTGAGTGACTGAAGAGATAAGTGAAAGCAAACTTTATTTTTTGTGCCTATAATTGGTGACTCTAATCCCCTTTTCTCGCTAGTAGGTAAAGATGTAATAAGTAATCTTAATATAAATTAGAAACTATGGCTTCATTGTAAAATTTACTTCTTTCCATCTGTTAAATAAGCACGAGGATCTATATAATACTATAAGGGTTAATTGTTAATTTTATGTGTTACAATAATGAAATAATTAGAAGTAGGGACACAAAATAAATGTGAGTTGAATGGACAGCAATTGATGCTGTATAGTTAAGACATATAAAATCAGACAAAAGAGTAAAGATGTAGAAAACCAAACCAATCTAAAGGCTGTATTTGACCTTTGTAATAAGCTATTACAGAATTCATGAAAATGAGTTTTTATTACTTCATGAAACATACCACTATTCTTGATTTTTTTCTAGATCTTAAACAATTATTAGACTATTGGATAACTGGGGCCTGTAAAATTGTTCTGCAAATGTTAATAACTGCATTAAACATATTTCAACAGGTGCATACACATTTCAGATTTGAACATATAACACAATGTATTATAAACAAGAAAAAAAAATCGTTGAATTTTATTATGATTAGTGATATCCATTCCCGGTAAAAAGAATCTAAGCATTGGAGAAGTTCAAAGTAAATGCTTTAATGAAAGTTATGAATGGTATTTAACATGAGACCTATGCATATGCAATATTATATTTTTCATATCAATGAAAAATTCCATAAAAATAGCTATGTTAAATTTCATATGTAAACATTTAACAAATATATTTGTATTTTTTTATTTTTATACAATGAATATTAATACATATTGCATTGGTTTATTTTAATGACGTTTATTTAAGTTCAATTGTACAAAACATAATTCGTGGTCAAAAGTATCAAGCAATAAATTTTAAATATTGTACAGGGAATAATAGATGATAAAAAATTGTAAACCCCATGTAAAGACAGCCAGATAAGCTCACTGGAAATTTTTTAATTAAATAAGCTTAAAAAGATATTGGATTAAATGATAATATATGGAATATAAGATTTCCAAATGTTAATTTAGTTAACTGTTTTGTAGTAGCTATACACACACATACCACTTTTATGTACTATCTCTAGAAGTAAAATCTGGAACTATATAAGATATATAAGATATATATGAGTAGAACAAGGAGGACATCTTGAGGTCATTTTAGAAATGTACATGATTTTATAGTCTGCACACAGTTTATGATTTTAAAAACAGATCCTTCAAGCTAAGTAAACACTTCTAATATAAAATGTATTTTTTCTTGATAAAAACAAAAAGGCAAAGCAAAAGCTTTTAGATTCACTTGAAAGAATTCTCTTTCTCTCTCACACAAACACACGCATACACACATATACATACACATGTAAAGGTTACAAAGAAGTTGTTTCTTACTGAATAAGAAATAAAATTTTAAAATAAGCATACGTCTGTACAAACTGTTCTGGCAAAACTATCTTAAATATTTTTCCACAGTAGTAAAATAGAACCCTTCCACAAATATTGGTTCAATACATTTAATTAATCCACTGTATACTATTTTCACTTCCTACTTCTAGAAAAATAGAAATAACAGCTAACAGGAGGTTTGGAGTTTCCCCATTTATGTCTTTTCCTATGAACCTTGATTTAAAGCTGGACTTGCAGGACCATTGACAGAATGTTCTGGCCCCTCAGTGCCACTTGTGGGTTCAGAACCTGTAGCCTGTTCCTTTGCTTCAGGGAGCTTTTCTGTGGCACCAAGTGGATTAACACAATTAGCATCCTGCTTTACTTTGTCCACTTCATTATCAAATTCAATTTTATCTTCTTGATGGTTGTTTTTCTTTACTTGTCCATTCTGAGCAGGGTAGGTGCTGGCAATGATGTCATATAGGAATTGGTATTGCTCCTAGTAAAGGAATTAAGCAGGAAATTACACGAAGAAAGTTGATGTCATTATTTTTATGCCAGATGAAGATTAGCAAGAACTAATGATTTATTTGTGGAAGTATTGGATGACAGAAAAGTACTTTGATATGTTCTCATAAAGACATTTAAATAATTTAGTTTCTTTATGGTCCTAAAGGGTTGACTGCAGGGTACTTTTTGAACTTTACCTTGGAGCAACCCCAAACTGGTGTTCACTCCTCTCATGGGCCATTTCCATGCCTTTGCTCATGATGCCATATTTTGTACCTATCCTCCTGTCTAATGCCTACAAATCATTTAAGAATCAGAGCAGGAATCACCTGCTTCAAGAAGCGCTCCTTGATTCCTAAAGTTTAAATTAAATGCCCTCATTTGTGTTCTTCTTATAATTTCTCTGTCATTTTACATACTACATTGATTAGTAAATACCTGACTTTCCCTCAAACTCACCAATTAGACTCTTTATAGCAAGAACATATAGCAAGCATTTGATACATTTTTAAGTATCAAGATTTGAAATCTCAATATCATACATGATTAAAAGCTTTATATAGTTTAGTGAGTAATTAAGTTTACACTGTGAATAAGGATTAATTCCCAGATGACCATCTACAGGTACTACCACCTAGAGGGTATACACGATAGATCGATTACAAGAAAATAAAACTTATTTTCCTCCCTGTATCCACATTTCTTTGCAATATGAATTTGCAGGCCCTCTCAAGAAGTGGGGTCTGTTTCCTACCCCTTGAATCTGGGCAGGCTTTATGACTTATCCGACTAATAATATACAGAAGAAGACATCTGTGTCACTTTCAAACCTGGGCCTCAAGTGGTCTCACACAAATCTTCTTTCCTCTGTGGAACTTGCTGCTTTAATGTGAATAAGCCTGGGCTAGTCTTCTGGATGAGGAGGGACATGTGGCCTACTCGTTGTTGTTGCCATAGCTAAATGGCAGCCACATGCCAGCCTGCTGGCAGTGTAGGTCACTTTAGACCAGCCAAACTGTAGGGCACACATCAGCTGAAGGCAGACACATGAGTCAGCCTGGTCTCTATTGGCTGAGCTTGAGGGCATCAGCAGAACATTCCAGCATATCATTAGACTACTGAACCATAATAAATGTTACTTGTTTAGGCCCCCAAATTTGGGGGTGGTTTATTACACAACACAAATAGATACAGGAGTGAAGGCAAGAAAATTAAGAAATTCAGGAGCATTTAGGGAAAGACTCTTCATGAACTCTCACAACAAAGGGCTAGGAACTTTAGGCTCTTATTTAGATTGATAACAATTTAATGTGAATTATCATGTAAAAGTAGAAAAGATAAAAGAATAGGAAAGAAAATATAGGAAAGGAGAGAAAAGGAAAGGGAGAAAAGAACAAAAGAGAGGAAAGGAGAGGAGAAAAAAAAAGGAAACCATCAAAAAGAAAAAAAAAAAGTTCCAAGCACGTTAAAAGCAACAGTGAAGTATACTTACAAATGTGGAAACCATGCCAGGCCTAGCTTTGCGTAGAGCTTTTACCACTTGAAAAATATCCACTACCTCTTCTGTTTCCGCACTTTCTAAGAGATTTAACAAAGCACAAAATATTCCCGTTTGCTGAGATCCATCCCTATAAAAGAAAGAAAAGGTAGAAAATAATCCTACTTGTTACCAAAAAGGATGATATTAGAATAAAAACAGGAAGAGAGAAAATATATTTTTTACTTTATGTTTATCATAATTATCTTATTCCAACCTCTTTCAAGAACCAAATTATGTATGCTAAATGCATTTTTAGGCAAACTTTTTCAATTTAAGAGTATGATAATCCTGGAATTGAAAACTTATTTGTCTTAGGCTTTAAAAATATATTTTCTTTTATTTAGTATTTTATAGATTTTAGTGCATTTTTATTTACATCTGAAGTTGTTGAAACCAATATCAGAATGTCAGTATGATAGACAAGGAAACTAAGATTTCGAGAAGAGAAAGGTATAGCTTGAAGCTGATGTAACCAGAACTATTAGACCTAATATTCTGTAAATTACTAGAACACATGCTTCTTCACTCTTCTGCCTCTCTACCACGTTCACAAATGTTTTCACTTCTGCATCAGTAGAAAAGTACTATCCAGTAGAATTATTCATTAAAAAGAGAGCAATTAAATAGTTTACCAAACAATGAGCAGTATAAAGCATTATCATGAAGATTCGGTTTAAACAATATGTTACCAGCAGGGTGCTTTAGTTATTGTACATAAATCATATTCTAAGAAACATATATAGTTTTACAGTGTAAACTTCCCTTTCTCAGCTTTCTTTCCACATAAATGCTGAATATTTGTATATTTCTAAAGGCTTGATTCTAGTGTATGCGATTCCAATAATAACAATTAGACTTTTTCAGAAATTCTAAAAGCTTTTCACTAGATTAACATTCCTCATTTTACTTTAATGTTTTTCATTTCTCATTTACTTCAATATTCTTTTTTGTGTAAACTTTTATATTATATATCCTTCTTTCAATTATATTGCTTATTTAAGATGAATATGTAAGCATCTATCATCTATCACAGATGAAGGAACTAATAAAATCCAGTAGTATTATTGATATTATCACAATCTTTGCCCTTTGGTTCAGTTTAGAAAATTAAATAATGAGTTTCAAATCAAAATTGCTAACCTTTGGGATTTCAGTTAATATTTAACTTAAAATATGTTTAATAAACTTCATGTTCATTAAACATATTAGGTGTTTTTGTGACACCTAATAGAGTAGATCAATGTATATGAGTATATGTGTAATGTGATACCCATCTACCTATCTGTTCACACACCTTTCCATTCATTAATTCATTCACACAGATGACATTCCTGGCTCAATGTTAGCTACTAAGGAATCAAAGATGACATGACTCCAAGTATTAAAAAACACAACTTAAAATTACTGCACTATAATATAACCACTTCTATTATATTTCTATAATAGTTATGCTGTGGAAACAACCAAGAGAGTGACTGACTCCATAAGAAGTTTTTACTGTGGTTATGTGTTTCATATATGAGGATAAATAGGTAAGACAACATGTGAACCGGGAAGTCAAGCATTATGATTTTTGGAGCACATTCTACCAAATCCCACCCACCTGCAGTGAATGAGGAGAGGTGTACTCTTGTGATGCTTGTTCCCTTCGGAGGAATTCTTCTGGGGAAGTTTTTCTTTGAGGACCTGAATCAGAGAGACTAATTCCTTGGGTTCTGCAGGAAGCTGCTCCACACTCCAGTTTGTATATTGGTACTGGTACACAGTTCGAGAGTCTTTCCTCTAAAATCAGAATTGAAGAGAGCATTAACTGGAGTGAAGGTCAGCTTATTTTCTAATTTGATAGTCATATTTTCTTCACAATTACTTTTATTTAAATAATTTTAAAATGTTATTCTGAAACATTATGTATATGTTGGCCTTGCCTGCATAGAGTAATTTACATTCATTTTGCTACCAGATCCATTATACGAAAGAAACATACTCCCAAAATTGTTTCCATACCTTGGAATGTCTCAGTTCAAAGACACGAAGGGTGTAAGTTGAAGATTTGTTTGTGTCTTTCATGTCAACTTCGATATCTCCATATGTTTGCTTTCCTTCTCCCCAGTACTGAGCACAGATTTCCTGGATAAAAGAAGACAATTCAACAGTTTCTGTTTGCTATTTAAAGTATGCAAAGGATCAGTCTCCTTCTTTCTCCCTTTCTCTCTCTTTCTCTGTCTGTGCCTCTTTTCTATTAAATGAAAAATTATTGTTTGCTAAATTTGAAACCTGCTTATAAAAATCCAGAATCTAGTTTAAGCATTGGGGACTCATTTAATAAATATGTGGTATTTCCTTGTGTAAGAAAAGGGAAGCTGAGCACAATCGAGGTGGCTGCGACACCCCCGGAACAGCTGTCCCCCGGAACAGCTGTCTTCCTTAGTGTAGGTCTTTGAGGTTTGCTCCTCTTTTCCACATGCTTATCATCACCTCTTCAATATTTATGGCTGGCATGAGTCAATGTTATTCACGACCCTTTCAATAACTCAGGTCCCACTGTCCCTTCAGTGGTTCTTGAGGAAGAAGGCTGCATCTTTTGGAGCTTTGTCTCTGTCATCTTGTTGACCAACACCATGAGCAGCTTTATATATTTTGTCTGCATATCTAAGGAAAGGGCCAGATTGAAGAGTAGATGAATCACAAAAGTGTTTCTTCTCGCTACCAACTGTTGTCTACCAACTACGACCCATCAATTTCTGACAAATACAGGCAGTCCTGCCTGTACTTCCATCCTGTTTCCCAGCTTTCACAATTTATATGAAGGAAAAGATTGTGGGAATTCCACGCTAGAAATCTGGACATATGTTCCTTTAAAACAGAAAACATAAAAAGCAACTTTCCATGTACAGGGGAAGGGGACCAGGTGAGGGTGAGAAAGAGTGAGATTTGGGGGAGAGAGAGGGACATAATAAATCTTAAATCTTTTGCATACTTATAAGGTTATTCACTGAATAAGCTTGAACATATGTCAGATAATGTGGTCGGTGCTAAAGCTGAGTGAGATCTACCACCAGAGAAATTTTAATAATAACTGAAGATATTAAGGAAAGGATAAAATATCTGTCACAAGCATTAAGTAAAAGATCAAATTATATCTTAGATTCACCTTCAACTATAGACTTTTATGGCAATAAATATTACATGGGAATAAAGAAAGGAGGATACAGATATATTTTTCAGGACTTTGGTTTTGTTAAAAGCATAGGGTCAAAATTGGAAGAGAGCACACATTTAGTTACATGGAACATCAATAAGTTTAGACTCAGTGATGACAATGCAAATGGTGTGTTCAGGCTTGGGCACAAAACCTGCTTGTCCAGAGTGGAGAGGATGGAAAACATAAAAATGGGAGGAAGATGAAAGACACATGACAGGGTGATTGTCGAGGGCGCTGGATATCCCAAAAAGAGCTTGGTTTTTATCTTGAGAAAATGAGGAAAACAGAGTGAAAATGTAGCTGTTATTTGCTGTGACACTGGCATTGCTGCGTCCTGGCTAATCTGTGAGTAGCATGCAAGACTGGAGGGGGCAAACACGAGAGACTGTCAGAATCCAGACATAGCTGATGGAGGCCAACACCAGGGTGAAAGGGGTAAGATTGAGCAGACAGAATTGTGTGATGGAGGGCTAAAAAAGATGTGGGTATGGTGATCAAGCAAGCAATCCAAGACTGGAGAATGAAGTTTTATGACAGAGAGGTTTAAAAAAAAAATCCTCAAAAGTACAAACCTGGTCTCCGTGTTTCAGTTCTGTCAGCATAACAATAACTTTGACTTTTCTTTGGAAGATCATCTGCCAAAAGTCACCAATGGTCTCCTTCAGTGGTCCCTGAGCAGCAATCATCACTTCAGGTTTCCAGTAGCTCTTTTTAGACAAAAAAGGGTGGGACTTTGTTACTACAGAAGAGAGCTCAGTAGATTCTTAAAATAACCATTTTGAAATAGAGTTACTTAGTTTGATATCAGTGCTGTCACATACAAATAGTAAGATTCCTATGTCCAAGAAACAATGTAATAGCTATGTGTAAAATAATTATGCAGATAATAATTCTTAGCTAATAATGTAAAATCAAGATTACAACATATCTTGGGAAACAAGTTTTCCTTTCCACAAAAGACACACCTTTTTGTTTCTCTATAAAGGTTAGTGTGATTATAACAATAAAATACTTAAGCATTTGAAATTACCTTCATCATGTCTATACTAATTTTAATTAGTGTCTTTATATTTTTATTGTATTTCTTAATTAAACTAATATTCCATGAATGTGTGCTTTAGGAAACTGGAAAATAAGTAAATCCAACTTAATGTATAAATAATAAATATTTAATAAATGACTAAAGTTTCATTGTTTGAATTCTCAGTTAATTAAAAAGGTGGGGGATGTGACACAGACTCACCTAATAATTCAGTTAATCTGAATGAAAAGTTTCTAACCATACAAATATGCAAATTTGGCTTTGCCTACAATTTGGGTATCTGAGCATGTATAAACATTTTCAAATACTTGTATTTGCTCAAATTTTACTATTTTTAAAATTGATGTGATTATAGCCATATTTGTCATAAAATATAACCAATAGCATTAACTTATTTTGTATCAGGTTATTAGGTTATAGTATTTTTAAATCTTTCATTAAGTTAAAATGTAGCATTGAAATTGAAACTCTCATGTCAATCTATATGTAGTTATGACCAAGCTCATTATTCTTTTATAAAATCACTTAATGAATGGCCCTAATAACATAGATATGACTTTAAAATGGCTGGATCTTGGGTTTTGCAATTTAAGTACCTACCATTATAAAAGATGCATTGATGTATTTGCTTGGTTCCTCTGAATCACTGTCATCATCAGAGGATTCATCTGAATCATGGTCACTCTCTTTACTCATTTCCAGCTCATGTTTAAGTGGCACTCTGTTATAGTCATCTATGTAAAATAAATCAGTAGTAAGCCTTCCTTTAAAAAATTAAATTTCTTCTTCATTGTCATGTGGAAATTTGAAAGTATTTAAAAAGGGACACATTGCATTATGAAAACTTATTGATCTGCATGAAATAAGATCCTATATAAAATTCAGTACTTGTTGATAAACAAATTATACAACAAAAGTCTAAGGAAAAGGATTCCAGGAAAAAACATGGAACATAATTACATGTCAAACAACAAATACATATCATAACATTATATATGATTATTTAATTTTTGATACATACACTTTAGTTTCCCATACAATATTATAATTCTGCTTGATATAAGTTTACAAAATACATAGCTTAGATTTTTTCCCTCAATTACATTCCAGTAACATTAAATTAACAATCTTATATAGGTAGCTTTGATTAATTACTTTTTAGCCCAGAAAATTATTTGATCCATAATTTCTCACTGTTTCTTAATTGCTATAATTTACAATAACTTGGTCAAATGATTTGATTAACCATATCACCATCAATTCCATATTTTAAACTACATTCGTAAGGACTCCTGTGGAAATCAACTAGGTCAGCCATGCACTGATCTGATTTATTTGGTCGTCTAATTTATCAACTTGTGTTATATTTTATCCATGCTAATTTTAGTTTATGCAGCTGAATAAAATTACCATATGTGATGTTAATATGCTTAAAGAGTAGAATTCAAGTCTTGAAACTGTGCATATTGTGATCTGTTAAATTTGATGATTTAGAGTTTATAGAGTATATCCCCCTACTTTCAACCTCCCAGAT
This sequence comes from Macaca mulatta, assembly GCF_049350105.2. Classification (NCBI taxonomy): domain Eukaryota; kingdom Metazoa; phylum Chordata; class Mammalia; order Primates; family Cercopithecidae; genus Macaca; species Macaca mulatta. Next base: position 56,394,821 of record NC_133406.1, on the reverse strand, counting down.
ATAAGGGATAAAAAGGAAACATAAAGAGAACAAATGGATGTAATTTTTACTATTTGTCAATTACTCTGGAGTAAATAACTGAAATAAACTAAAAATGAAAGAAAATGGGTAAAAGAGACTTGCTCTGTTTTCTCCCAGCTTTAAATATTTCACTTTTACGACAATTCATTTCTGAAATAATTGGTAAAAAGAAAACACTGAATACAGTCTACCCTCCAAAGCCCATTGTAAATGTTCAGGATTATAAGTCTTTGCAATAACTAGTATTTCAATACCTATTAACTTCTTCCCTATTAACAATCAAATGTTGAAATCTTGCTTCAAGATCATTTGTATGAGTGTGTGTCCCACATTAAACAAATCCAAAAGAGCTTAACTTTATCTGATATGAAAAAAATAAAATAAACTACATACATGGGATGACATTAGAATTCCTGTTTTTATTTTTATTTTCTTCCTGATTTCCAATGTGCTGTGTCCTCCAGCTCCTATATGAAGGAAGTCTCTGAAGAAAAAAAATGAAAAACTCATTTAAAATGTAAATATTGGCTTATTGCATAATAAGATGCTCCCTAAAGAAAAGCATTTCATTATTTTTTGTGAAATTTGCATATGCTCCCTATAGGCCATAATTTTTCAGTTTGCCTCTGATTATTTTTTTCTTTAAATTGCTCAGGCATTTAGTCCTTTTGACAGGGTGAGTATGAGCTAAAGATATATAATATGTAACAGACTATGTCTCCTTCTTCAGAGCTGCTTGATAGAAAAATAATAGTTTGTTCTTACATAAGTTGAAAGCACTAGACTGATGTTGATCTATATTGCAAAAGCAATGGTAAGTTATTTTAAGTTATCAGAAATAAACTTTGGAGACACCACATTCATAGGAGACTTGGCACATGTTTTGAAAGTTGATTCTTAATTTGTTTACACCTTCTAGATTGATTTCCTCTCACCCACAGTTACTAATTAGTCAGAAGAGATCTATCATTTCTACAGATGAGGCTCACAAATCCTTTTAGTTTTCCTTCCTCCTACTTAATCTAGTCTACCCTCATTTGTCACTTGTAAAACATCAACAATTTCTTAACTGGCCTCTTTGTCTCCAATCTCGCTTGCTCTCATGCTTCTAAAACACAAAACAGAAGATGCTTTTCTGAAGATTAACTTTCCACCACTATAAGAAAACAAAAAACCTCCTCAAAATAGTGTAAGAAGTCTTTAGTGACATGCCCCTGACTATTTCTCCAGCCTTAAACCCTTCTAGGTCCCTCCATACTTCTACCAAACCAGCTTCCTCAATTCTTGGAAAGGCCAAGCTTTTCTTTAACTCTTGGCAGATAAACTTGTTTGTTGTTGTTGTTGTTGTTTGTTTGTTTTTGTTTTTTTCTTACTTGAACTACCTTTTCCCCTTTTGGTTGCTCTAATAACTTTTCTTACCCTATAGGTATCAGTTTAAATGCCAATTTATTCTGGAAGACCTCCCTGCCTCCAGTCTTTCCTCTCCACTAGTCCTTAAATAAGTAGTTGTCAAGTGAACAATATTTAATGATAATATTTAATGTTACAAATAACTTAAACTGAGAAAGCTCCTCATGTACAATTCAGTAAGATTTTATATACACACACATGCATGTATATATGTGTGTGTATATAGATATATATTTTTTCAGCATGGTACCCTCGTTCAAATTAATCATGGCACTCTGTTTCAAACCTCATTCATAGCTATGTAATTGAGTGAAAGCAAACATCATCATTGAATTTTAGGCCACTTAAACACCACCATGAGCTGCATGAAGGACCACATGTTTTGGAAATTATTATAACACCTTGTGCTCTTGTGAGTGTAGTCACCGAGGCAGCCTGTGCCCTGTAGCAATACTCAGGATTATAGGTGGAATTAATGGTTCACCTTCATCTAAGACACAAAGGATCTGTCACTCTTAAATCTCTGCCTGCTTCACATGCCATCACAAGTCTAAGCTTCCCAGTGCATCCACATTCCCCAGACTTTTATTCCTGAATGGTTATTTGTATCCTCAGATACAACCCAGTCTCTTACACCTTACCCAACAGTGCCTTCCTCCCCTGCCCTCTGATGCTCATAGTCTGTCATCTGTGAACTCCCATTTATCCTAATCATCTTCTTCCAACAGTCACTTCACCTTTTATTTTCTTTCCACCAATTGAACTTTCCATCACTGAAAGTGATGGAAAATTGAAACATGGATGTCAGCTAAGAACACCACCAATAACTCGGCAGCCCTTTTAGGAAAAAGTTGACTTTCCCCCTCATACTCCTTTTACCTCACAGCTTTAAGAAAAGATACGTGTTCTCCTTACTCTCTGATTCTACTTGCAAACCATTTCTACTTATTCTCTTTCAAATAAACCAACCACTCTGATATTCCTGCCATCATATTATGCTAGCTTCTATCCACTGCCCTTCACTGGGAAGTGTCAGGTATTGATTTCTAAATCACTCCACCTCATTTAGTTTTAGGCTTGGCTAAGTATGTGCTCTTCTTTCCAAGGTCTGTCATCATTTTTGGTTAATTCAACATTGACAAGAATGATCTATCCAACACTCTAGTCCCTTCATTTCTTAGCTTCTTCACCTCCCATGACTTTCCCTCCACTTCCCAGTCATCCACTTTCATCATTCCACCTTTGTAGGTTTCATTCCAAATACCACATCACCTCTAAAATCACAACTTCAATTATCCCTGTTGTTGAAAATTACCCCTATTATTCCTGGTCATTTATTCTAGTATGTTCAACCTAGCAATCTGTAATTCTATCAAAATGTCCAACCTATTATCCTTACTGCTTTCTCTCACCTCCCTCGTGCGGCCAATTTGCTTTTTATTTTCCACCTCAGTCATCATTCATTTGTAAACACCCTCAACTTGTTTGCCTCACTACTTTCAAATAGACACTTTTCAAAATCTAGATAGGTTTAACTCAACCATCTGCACACACAGCCTTGACCCTCAAAGAGCTGAATGCTGCTTTAGAAAACAATACAACCAACTGACTAATTCCTCTTTAAACTTATAATGATAAATTTAGATGATCAAATGATAACTTCTGGCAATCTGCCTAGGGAGATTGCTTTTCTACTTTGAGATAACTAGTTCATACCCTTCCTCAAGCATTAAGCTCTTCTTTGCCCTACTCGCTCCTGTATCTCTCAACTCTCAACTGATGATCTAGCCTCATATTTTCTTGAAAAAGTGATAGATCATCAGGCAAGAGCTGCCTCAATTTCCCAATACTAAATTGACCAACCGACTTGCATCTCTACCCTCATCTTCTGTCTTACTGTCTGCTTAAATGGAATAATTTCACTGCTTCTATCTGTGATCTGGATCACATCCTCTCATCCGTCTTCCTGTGACCACTTGCAGATCATTTTGACTCCTGTGCCTAGAATTGTACTTGGCACACACAGCAGAAACTCAAGCACATTTGTTTAGTGAAAAATAGTCTGTCTTTTCTATAGTAAATAAACATTCATAAGAATGTTTAACTTAAATGTATAACTGTCTCTAAACAGCATATGTGTTTACATGGATTAGTAGGGCAGGTATAAGGTATATTGAATATGGTTAATTTATCAGCTAGAAAAGCAAGAAAACAACAATAAAACACTACTCTGCTTGAGACTACCCTGTGCCTGCTAGTTCTTCCATTGTAAGTACAGGTCTTCTGGGGTATTGAGTCACTTGGTGATTACTGCATGCTCCACCTCCACCCCCATCTTAACTCCACTTTGATCCTAAACATTAAATGGTTCTGCATCTGACTAAAAGCATACTCCTGGTCTTTAGAAACTCTGAATTTACCAGTTCGGTACATTACAGAATGACTCACTAAACTGGAAATCATAGGTGGAACAAAAAAAACACAAAACACTTTTTTGACAACGGAGCAATTTGAGGACAGATATGCCAAATTTCTGAAATTATAGTGAACTACATGCTAGGTTAGCTGTCAGAATAATTGCCTAATAAATAGGTTAGGACACATGTACTTATCCTTTACTGTCTGTCTGGCAGATCCAGCCAGTTCAACTTCCTAAGCAGTCATAAACTCTTCTAATGATTTCCTTTACAAACGAAAACCAGATACGGTTTTTAAAGGTGATATGCTATATTGCCTTTGGCAGATGAGTTTTGTGGCTACATACTGTTATCTTGACACTTTATTTTATACCAGCTTAATGAGGAATGACCGAAAGTGTTAGTAATAAAGTCAGATTTCTGGGTCTAAAGAAATCTATATAATTGTTGTGTGGATTCAGGCATTTCTCTTAACTCGCTGTGTCCTAGTTTTCTCATCTGTGCTCCACTGGTTCTGGTGAGGACCAAACACAAGTGCTATGTCAAGTGCATAGCAAACACCTAGAAAGTGGATGACACTCAGTAAAAGTTGCCTGTAATTATTATCAGTGTTGTCACCATCATTACCTGGAATTCAGCCTCTAGTGGAGATGGCTCACTGGGTGGATCCCTTTTCTTCATGTTATGTAGATATGGATGTAATTCAGACAAATTCACTTCTGTTTCTCCAAACTGATTGTATTCAACCAAAGCCTGATGGATCAAGATGTACTGGGCCTACAATTTCAGGAAAAAATACAGATAATTAACTAATAATTTAGAGTCCTGCAAGTCATATTTAATTAAAATACACATTCCCCATAATTTTGCTCATATTGGAACAATACATGGCAAAGCAAACTGATATCTATAATATTTATGTGATACCTATAATATTCTGGAAGTTCACTCTCAGAGTTTTCTGGAATATGAGCAAATTCTATTTTCAGATTATTTTTTCAGAAAAATTACTTTACAAATAGATTATCCATGTACTCTGTATTGCACAACTTTTATTCCTAAAAACTAAAAAACATTGTATGTTACTTCATTTAGTAATTATTGGGACAATAAGCCAAATTACTGAATGTAAAACCATAATAAATTTCACAGTATATTCAAGAGGTAAAAAAGCAAGTTGTTATTCCTTAGAAAACCTTTTTAAATAGTTTTTAGAACTTTCAAAATAAGAAAACTATTTTTTAATAAGAAAATTATTTTTTTAATCCAATATGCCAAACCCAGATTTAACCACTCTTAACTGCTTATTTTGTTTGAATCCAGTATTTTCAAGGAAATAGTATACTTTTGATAATCCTCTTTAACTACCACCTTTAGTTCCCTGAGTTTGGCAGTATCTTTCCACTGTACTTTATTTTCCACTGTAAATCATTTCTTTTTATCTGGTTAACAATTTGTTTTTATATTTCTACTCGGCTATCTATGCATCTATAATCATAAGCACTGTACATTTTTGTGCTTTAAAAAAATCACATGAATTATATCTTGAATGTTTCGTGTGCCAACTTTACTCACTCATTGTTTTCATCTGAGCATCTCTCCAAACAGACAGACACAAACCTAGATTATTGCTTTCTACCACAACATAGCATTTGTTGTACAGAGAGTTCACATGTCCAAATTTCGTTTTCCTATTCCCCTATTGATACATATTTATGGTATTTCCATTTTTTCATTGGTATATATTTCAGTTTTGTGGGGTTTTTTTTTTTTTCTATTCTTGCAAATGTTTCTAGTTGATGCTTCTCTTGGGTATGTGCACATATGTGATTTTTGTGAGGTCAAATACAGACATTTTTAGTAATAACCATCACTTACAATCACCAAATGCATAGCATGTGCCAGAGACTTGTTTAAGTGTTTTACTTGTATTACTTTTGGGGTTATAAGTCTGTGAGGTATTATCATTGCCTCCATTTTACAGATGACTTAACTGAGGCGCAGTCAGACTAAAAATACTTAATAAATAATACCACTCACCCTTGTATTAATAATTAAAAGCAAGATTTGGAACCTGAAAGTGTAGTTTCTAAAACCAGGCTGTTGACTACTATACTATTCCGTCTCTTCAGTTTAATTTTATGAGATGATGCCAAATCTGTTTTCAGCGTTTTTAGTTTTCTTGCCAATCTGATATATGTTAATGGTAGTTCATTATTTTAAAAAGTATATGTTTTGTGGTCATCTTTCTTCCACAGTACTTTTAGGCACTAATGAAAAATGCTTCTAAGTATTTCTGGTGATTATCACATGTCTTAGTTTTCAGGAAATCATCTACTCTTTGAAGTTGTGAAGAATTTCGATTTTTTAAAATATCATTAATATCACTTGGAAAAGATTTAAGTCCAAAGAACCAAAGTGAGAATAATCACTAAAGGTTAGAACATACCTCTACTTGAACCATCAGGCATCTCTGTCGCCTTAGCTTGACAACGTAACCATAAACATCTACTTTGTTCTCAGCTTCCAGGCCTTCTAGCATGGCATCAATTCCAATATAGGTGCCTGTGCGCCCGACACCAGCACTGGCAAACCAAGCAAATAAAAGGTAAAGGCATGATCATGGTAAAGCTGCAGGTGTGAAACAGATATAAGAATCTAAGTTTCTCCCATAGGTTGTTTCCCAAAATAGCAATTGCCAAAGGGAAAGAGGTCTCTAACAGCCCTAGGCAGGTGGATTCTGTTGGAGTTGTTGTTGTTGTTGTTGTTGTTTTTCCTACCTGCAGTGCACCACAATGGGACCACTGAAGAAATTGCTGAAGGCATTCACTCTCCTTCTCAGTTTGAGGAGCAAGTGAGGATCCTCAGGCACCCCGTGGTCTGGCCAGCTGGTAAACTGAATGTGAGTCACCTCTCTTCCAGTTGCTTTTTCTTTTTTCTAGTCAAGAGATAATATATTCTTTGAAATGATTTTTTAAAGCAGACTATGAAACATAAATAAGTGGAAGGGAGTACCAATACAGAGTCTCCTCGTGCAAACATAAACCACTCAAAAGAGTTCATAATTTCCTCAGGTGTCTTATACATCTTCTCAGCCATGACTGCATTTTCCTTTTTAATCAATAACTAGTAGCTAAGATATTGTGCAGGACTTGCATGCACTACCCGGTAAGCAATATCTTACCAGTAAGGTAAGTAAGGTAAAGAAAGTATAACCAAAATTTCTAGGAACTTGCATGCTGTCAAGCCAAAAAAAAAAAAAACAAAAACAAAATAAACATACACCATAAAAGGGGGGTGCATGGCTGAAAGCTTTTTGGATGTGTGTTTAAAATGATATGGTAAAGGTCATTCTCACAGCTGTTTAAAATACTTCTACTTGATAGGCCAGCAAGCAGGACTCATTCTTATGTGAGCAAAGTCTGATTATTTGATGAACATTATATTCCTTAGACCTTCACATGGTAGCACTGTCAACTCAGAATGTAGAGAGGATTAAGGAAAGTCAGCCCCAGGTTACTGCTCAGGTTTGTTCTAATTTCAAGGTAACCACCACAAGATGCATAAGTCATAATTCTCTCACCAGGTATAAAGAACCATCTACATTTAGATAACAAAAGAAACATACAAACTGAGTTAATTAACACCAGTAAACCCAGACTACAGAATGTAGCCAGATAATCATCAACCTAGAAATATACCCTCATATCTATGGATCCGGTGCCTTTGTGGCTTAGTCAAACAAGTATTTAGCCAGAAACTATTGATAGGATTGTTTCACAGCACTCTATAGACATAACAATTAGTAATACCATGGAAATCTAAGAAGACCTATGGAGATATATAGAGTAAGTCTATTTCTTCTGTAGAAAATGTATCTAGACTATACAAAAATAAAATTTAGATTACTAAAAGGCCTACAATAAATGAAGTTAAGAGAAAATCTTAACCCCCTATACAAAGACTTGTATTTTTTTTAAACAGCTCTATTAAGAGATGTTTTACAATCTTGATAGGTTGCATGTATCCAGGAATTTATCTATTTCTTCTAAGTTTTCCAATTTATTAGCATATAACTGCTCATAGTAGCATCTAATGATCACTTAAATTTCTACAGTATCAGTGGCAATGTCTCTTTTTTCATCTGTGACTGTATTTATTTGAGTCTCCACTCTTTTACCCTTAGTCTGGCTGAAGGTTTATCAATTTTATCTTTTTTTTTTTTTTTTCTTTTTTTGAGATGGAGTCTCGCTGCAAAGCCCAGGCTGGAGTGCAATGATGCAATCTTCACTCACTGCAACCTCGGCTTCCCAGGTTCAAGTGATTCTACTGCCTCAGCCTCCCAAGTAGCTGGGATTACAGGTGCATGCCACCACACCTGGCTAATTTTTTTTCTTTTTTTTTTTTTTTTTTAATTTTTAGTAGAGATGGGGTTTCACCATATTGGCCAGGCTGGTCTCAAACTCCTGACCTCAAGTGATACAGCCACCTTGGCCTCTTAAAGTACTGGGATTTCAGGCATGAGCCACTGCACCTGGCCTGTCAATTTTATCTCTTTTTAAAAGACAACACTTTATTTCATTGATGCTTTGTATTATTTTTTTATTTCAATTTCACTTATTTCTACTTTGATCTTTATTTTTTTTTTCTTCCAATTTACCGTTTGGTTTGTGCTTGCTTTTCTAGTTCTTTGAAATGTATCATGTTGTTTATTTGAAATTTTTCTTTTTTAATGCAGGTGCTTACTCTTACAAACTTTTCTCTTAGTACTGCTTTCACTGTATCACATAGGATTTGGATTGTTGTGTTCCCATTTTCATTTGTTTTGAGAAATTTTAAAATTTCCTTAGTGATTTCCTCATTGAATCAGTGGTCATTGAGGAATACATTGTTCACTCTCCACAAGTTTGTATAGTTTCCAAAATTCTTGTTATTGATTTCTAGTTTGATTGTAGTCAAAGAAAAGTTTATATAATTCATTTTTTAAAATTTTATAAGACTTGCTTCATAGCATAACACAAGGTATGTCCCTGAGTATGATCCATGGATCTGAAGAATGTGTATCCTTCAGATATTGGTTGAAGTGTTCTATAAATGTCTGTTAGGTTCATTTGGTCTAAAATGCAAATTAAGACCAATGTTTCTTTGTTGATTTTCTTCCTGGGTGATCTGACTAATGCTGAAAGTAGGGTGTTGAAGTCTCCAACTGCTATTGTATTGGAGTCTATCTCTCTCTTTAGCTCTAATAATATTTGCTTTATATATCTGTGTGCTCCAGTATTATGTGCATATATATTTACAATTGTTATATCCTCTTGCTGAATTAACTCCTTTATCATTACATAGAGACAATCAATATCTCTTTTATTCGTTTTTGTGTTGAAATACACCTGTGTAATATAAGTATAGGTACTCCTTCTCTTTTTAGGTTTCCATTTACATGGAATATAATTTTCCATCTCTTATTTTAAGTCTGTTTGTGTCTTTACAGGTGAAGAATGTTTCTTGTAAGCAACAGATTGTTGGGTCTTATTTTATTAATCTATTCAGCCACTCTATGTATTTTGTTTACAGAGTTTAGTACACTGATATTCAGTGTTATTGTTGATAAATAAAGACTTACTCCTGCCATTTTGTTATTTCTTGTATGGTTATTTTGTGGCCTCCTCTTCCTTCTTTCTTTTCTTCCTGTCTTCCTTTAAGTGAAGGTGATTTTTCTCTGGTGGTCTGTTTTAATTTCTTGCTTTTTATTTTTATGTATCTGTTGAATGCTTTTGGATTTGGGGTTATCATAAGGCTTGCAAACAATATCTTATAATCCATTATTTTATGCTGAAGACAACAGAGATTGTGTAAACAAACTAACAAGCAAAGTGTAATATAATGAAAATGCTACATTTTAACTTCATTCCTCCATTTTTTATCATTTTATTATTTCAATTCATTTATTATTTTGCTCTCCGTGTCTTGAAAAGTTGATGTCACCATTATTGTTGGTACCCAAAACCTGAATGGACAACAAGTAATGAGATGGAGGTTCTAATGAAAAGTTTCCCAGCAAAGAAAAGCCCAGGACCTAATGGCTTCATTACTGTATTTTACCAAACATTTAAAGAAGAACTAATACCAATTCTACTCAAACTATTCCAAAAAATGGAAGAGAAGGGAATTCTTCCAAACTCATTCTACAAAGCCAGTATTACTCTGATACCAAAACCAGACAAGTACACATCAAGAAAAAGAAAACTATCAGTCAATATCCCTGCAAAAAGCCTCAACAAAATACTAGCAAACTGAATTCAACAGCACATTAAAAATATCATTCGTCCTGATCAAGTGGCATTTATCCAAGGGATGCAAGGATGGTTCAACATACACAAATCAATTATTGTGATACATCATATCAACAGAATGAAGGACAAAAGACATATGATCATTTCAATTGATGCTGAAAAATTATTTCATAAAAATTCAACATCTCTTCATAGTAAAAAAAACCCTCAAAAAACAGGGTAATGAAGGAACATACCTCAACAGAATAAAAGTCACATATGACATACCCACAGCTAGCATCATACTAAATGAGAAAAAACTGAAAGCCTTTCTTCTAAGATCTGGATAAAGACAAGGATGCCCACTTTCACCACTGTTGTTCAACATAGTACTGGAAGTCCAAGCTAGAGCAATCAGACAAGAGAAAGAAACATATGGCATCCAAATTGGAAAGGAAGAAGTCAAATTATCCTTGTTTGCACATTATATGATCTTATATTTGGAAAAACCTAAATACTTCACCAAAAAAACTATTAGAATTGATTCACAAATTCAGTAAGGTCATACGATACAAAATCAACATTAAAAAATAGTATTTTTATATGCCAACATTGAACTATCTGAAAAAGAAATCAAGAAAGTAATCTCATTTGCAGTAGATAAAAACAACATAAATACCTAGGAATAAACTTAACCAAAGAAGTAAAAGATCTCTACAATGAAAACTGGGAAATATTGATGCAAGAAATTGAAGAGGACATAAAAAATGGAAAGCTATTCCATGTTCAAGACTGAGTATTGTTAGAATGTCCATACTACTCAAAACTATCTACAGATTCAATGCAATCTCTATCAAAATACCAATAATATTCCTTACAAGTAGAAAAAAATAATCCTAACACTTATATGAAACCACAAAAGACCCAGAAAAGCCAAAGCCATCCTAAGTGAAAAGAACAAAACTAGAGGAATCACAATACCTGACTTGAAATTATACTTCAGGGCTATAGTAACCAGAACAGCATGGTACTGGCATAGAAACATACATAGAGCAATGAAACACAATAGAGAACACATGAATAATTCTATAAGTCTACAGTGAACTCGTTTTTGACAAAGGTACCAAGAATATGCATTGGGGAAAGGACAGTTTCCACAATACATTGTACTGTGAAAACTGGATATTCATATGTGGAAGAATGAAACTAAACCCCTACCTCTTGCTGTATATAAACATTAAGTAAAAAATGGATTAGACTTAGATATAAGACCTTAATCTATGAAACTACTAAAAGAAAATGTTGGAAGAACTCTCCAGGACATTGGTTTGTGCAAAATTATTGAATAATGCCCCACGAGCAGAGGCAAACATAGCAAAAATGAACAAGTAGAATTACATCAAGTTAGAAAGCTTCTGTACAGCAAAGAAAACAATCAACAAAGTGAAGAGACAAGCCACAGAATGAGGGAAAATATTTTCCAACTCTCCATCTGACAAAGGATTAATATCCAGAATACAAAAGAAGCTTATAGAACTTTATGATAAAAAATCTAATAATCTGATTTTTAAATAGGCAAAAGATCTGAACAGAAATTTCTCAAAAGAAGACATACAAATGGCAAACAGATATATAAAAAGGTGGCCAATATTATTTATTATCAGAGAAATGCAAATCAAAACTATATTATCGCCTCGTTCCAGTTATAATGACTTATATATAAAAGACAACCAAAAATGAATGCTTGCAAGGATGTGAAGAAAAGAAAACCCTCAGACAATGTTGGTAAGAAAGTAAATCAGTACAACAACTATATAGGACAATCTGGAGGTTTCTCAAAAAAAAAAAAAAAAATACTAAAAATAGCACTACCATATGATCCAGCAATCCCACTGTTTGGTATATACCCCAAAGAAAGGAAACAGTAGATTGAAGAGATATCTGCACTCCCGTGTTTATTGGAGCACTGTTCATAATAGTCAACTTTTGGAAACAACCTAAGCATCAATCAACAGATGAATGGATAAAGAAAATGTAGTACATATATACAATGAAGTATTATTCAGCCATAAAAAGGGGTAAGATATAGTCATTTGCAACAATATGGATGGACCTGGAGGACTTATGTTAAGTGAAATAAGCCAGACACAGAAATACAGACTTCATATATTGTTACTTATTTGTGGGAGCTAAAATTTAAAATAATTGAACTCTTGGATATACAGAGTAGAATGATGGTTATCGAAGGATGGGAAGGGTATGGCAGGGGTGGAAATGGTGATGGTTAATGTGTACAAAAATATAATTAGATAAAAAGAAGAAGATCCAGTGTTTGATAGCACAACAGGGTGACAATTCAACAATAATTTATTATGCATTTCAAAATAAACAAAACAGTATAATTGGATTGTTTGCAACAGAAAGAAAGGATAAATGCTTGAGATAATGGACCCCCCATTTACCCTGATGTGATTGTTATGCATTGTATGCCTGCATCAAAACATCTCATTTACCCCATAAATATACCTACCATGTACCCCAAAAAATTAAAAATAAAATTCATTTGTTGGAAATAAAAGATACATTTTACATACCATAAAGTTCACCAGTTTAAAATGTACAATTCGGTATTCATATTACATTCACTAAAGGATACAACCATCACCTTTATATCTAATTACAGAACATTTTCATCATCACAAAATGAAAGGCTGTTCTTATTTGCAGCCACTCCCCTTTTCTGTTTGACCTCCTCAGCTCCAGGCAACCACTGATCTACTTTCTGTCTTTATTGGCTTGCCTATTGTGGATTTTTCATATAAATGGAATTATATAATATGCATGATGACTTCCATTTTAACTATTATCTAAGGCCACAATGACCTCCTTATTTTCTGAACTAAACATTCCATCGCTGCTGCATAGTTAGAACTTTATACTTCTTATAGTGTTCTCTAATTCTGTCATTTCTCTTATGGAAAAATTAATCTTTTTCATAAAAGTAGAAACTCACTGACAATAAGGACAAATTGCTTATTCTTTTAACAATTCGATTATGTATTCAACACATTTAATGGACCTTCCCTCTTTTTATAATACTTCGAGGGTCACAGTATAATACTTTCGATTTGACTTGGACAAAAACGTCTTGACCAGTGACTTAAATTTGACCCTATTGGCTTTTGTCATTGTTCCAACCACAGCTTTTCATCCTAAAGGTTATCAAAAATAATTTTTCCTGATATATTTTAATTTCTCAAATTTAATATTCCATAATTATATTTTTATAAAAACAGTATCAAAACAAAAATTATGTAAAAAACAAACTCACATTTACAATGTTCAATTTCTGAATGATGTAATCTGGACATCTTTTGTGCTGGTTGATCTTTACAACAACATCTCCAAAAGCCCGAGTGCCCTCTTCCATTGACGGCCAGTATTCTGCACACTTGTTCTGTATTTGAAAACATTATTAAGTATTTGAATTTTTAATTTAAGCCAATTTTTATCCAACTTTCTTTAAAGAGTGAAAACAAAACCTATACTCATTTGAAATTCTCAAAACATTTGTGTAGTTCAAGCATATATAAACCTTAAGCTGTGATGCTTGATATATGTTCTATTTCCCACTTATGAGTGCTGTAGAATTTCCTTCATACTTTTTAGCGAGATGATCTTTCCAGGCTTACATGCATGTTAAGAGAGGAGACAATCATTTGTCAGCAAAAAAGATGTGATTGCTTGTGGTTAATTTTAGGTAGGGGGACAGAGAGGCTTTTACTCCTAAAGTCACATTACATGACTCACCACCTATCTGCCCAAGGTCAGTTTTGTTTCGAGTATTAAGTTCTTGTGAAGCTAAAACAGTGAAATTTACTGAACTTATAACAACACTGCAAAGAAACAGGAATCAAGTTTAATTAATCAGAAACAGACATATATTTGTATGTTAAAAGTTTTAGTTTTCTACAGGTATGAAAAATTTAAATAAAAGTTAATACTGATTAAAATAGAGAACTCTCTGTTTAGTCATGAGGCAGATATACGTGGCTTTTCAAAATGCCATTCAACACTTTATTTTCCTAACCCCAAGATCCACACTATGAATCTTCTTTGTTCTTACCCTGTTTCCTTCTTCACATCGAGTGACCATGACAATAACTGTGGCTTTCTGTTCCCAAATCATCCTCCAGAAATCATCAACGGTTTCATCCCTGGGACCTAGGAGGTAAACAAATAAAAGTTGATAAGAAATGTTTTCTTAAAAGTGCTATAAAATAATTTTTCAAAAAGAATATTGGATTATCAAAGAAATTACCTTGTGCAGCAATGTATTTCCTGGGTTCTTTGAAACCCTATTGAAAACACATGCAAAGATATGTCATTTGCTGAACATTCAATTACTCATTAACATGAAAAATTGTGAGTTAGAGGAATTGCCTTAGATCTATCATTTTGTGATTGTGAATTTCTCTGGGCAGTTTCAAAGTATTAAGGGGATCTTATTAATTGGTGGTCAGGCATTTAATTTGCTCAACATGTTAGCATTTGCAAAGAATATTCATGACTTTCATGTATCTTTGCTGTAAACTTCAAGCAATTTTAACACTAGGCTTCATCTTCATCTGAGATGTTGTTATAATTTACAAAAGTGCTCTAGACATTTCAACATTTTATATCCTGCCAACTCTTATAGGATCATCTGCCACTGTTTAAACCTGCTCACCAGCCATGCAGTTACTTTTGGGATTTTTACTCAATTTCTTTCAACAAATCATTCTTGGATTTTACCCGCATTTTCACCTCTTAATTTCTGCTGGAATATGATGATTCCCTAGACTTCTCTGCCATTTCGGATAAGAGATATAATAACTTTCATTTCATTACCTACAATGTCTGCTTTCTCTGCTCCTGTTACCAAGATAAAGGAGTACAGAGGCAGATAAAATATTATACTGGCTTCTTCCAGAATTATCTCAGACTCCTAAATTCACCTCAGCAATGAAAGGAGCTCTTCAGAAAGAGATGGCCTTTACCATTGGATTAAATTTGAAACACGGGTCACAAGAATTCAACATTAATTTAAGTAACTTCCTGAAACTTCTATCTCATGACACAGTATTGCGCATACATTCATTTACTTAATAAGTATTTATTGAATAGCTACAATATGTTAATCACCTATCTAAAAGCAGAAGACATATGCTTTCTGGGAGCTCCAAGTTCCAATGGAGAAACATAAGTAACCTGATACCATAATTACCATATATATTTGAATAGAAAATATAGTTGCTTCTGGTAGGTGAGGACACTGGGAAAATGGCAGATTTGGGGAGAAAAAAAGATTTTTTCAGTCTGTATATATTTTTATACTGTTTAAAATTATTTAACCTATATAATGGATTAATTATTTAACATTTGTATAATAAATTAAATTTTAAGATATTTTAAATAAATTAACCACGTACAGACATTTACATTTCTGCATAAATCCAGTGGACAGATGATCTGTGTTGATGAGGAGTGTCTGCTGAAATTTAGTATGATTAAATTAACGGATAACATTTTGGAGTCAGTCAGACTCTGGTTGAATTTCAACTCAAGTATTTACCAGTTGTGTGAACAAGGACAAGGTAATTAACTAAACTGAGCCTTCCAGTCCTCACTTATATGGCACATGGCTGAGGCAAATGTGGGCTTCTTTTGAGAAATACATGTATAGATTATTTAGTCTAATATCTAGCACACAAGAGGTACCAGAGTACATTAAATTAATTCTTAATATAATTTTGTTTGTAGAGGAAAATTCTGTTATACCCAATACCAATAGTCACATAATAAATATCCTTGCAAATATTAATAATTTTCTGTTTTTATCAGTGACATATGGGCTCACTTCAAAATATTTTTAATAATATTTCTAAAATTTTGCCGAGACAAAGAAGGAGCTGAATGAAATATACAGGAATAAGAAAAATGCAAATTTTGGCCGGGCGCGGTGGCTCACGCCTGTAATCCCAGCACTTTGGGAGGCCGAGGCAGGCGGATCACAAGGTCAGGAGATCAGGAGATCGAGACCACGGTGAAACCCCGTCCCTACTAAAAATACAAAAAATTAGCTGGGCGCGGTGGCGGGCGCCTGTAGTCCCAGCTGCTCGGGAGGCTGAGGCAGGAGAATGGCGTGAGCCTGGGAGGTGGAGCTTGCAGTGAGCCGAGATCACGCCAGTGCACTCCAGCCTGGGCGACAGAGCGAGACTCCGTCTCAAAAAAAAAAAAAAAAAGGAAAAATGCAAATTTTTACTCACATCAATATAGCTGGCATTTATGTAGTTTGACCCTGCATCTCCATTTATCTCAGAGAGTTCAACACGGTTATAATCATCTGTTTAAGGAAAAGAAAAATAAACAAGTAAAATAATGAATAATCAAGTGGCCTAAATATATGGGAATTCAATACTCGGTAAGTACTCACAAGGAAGAATGTCAACATAACGGTTTTTATTCTGGTTAAAGGGCTTTCGAGCTTCCTTTATAGGAAACTTGCTGAACACCCGCGGGATGCTCTGAAAGAAACAATGATTTCTTGGATCACAGAAGATTCAGGAAAAATGATCGTTTTGAGCAAATGAGATATCCTGTAAAACATTTTCCTCATATTGCTAAAAAAATTTGCTTAGAGTAATTGAAATTAAGATCAGGAATTATGTAAAAATAAAATCACTTTTTTAAAAAAAAATTAATGATTGACAACTTTCAGAACAAATCTCTTGAGTAGGGACAAATTTAGGATTAGTTGTTGTGTCACTATCAAATTCATTTAAAAACAGATACTTGGATGAGTACCTAGAGTACAACTACAAAATCAGCCAAATACATTTTGTGACACAACTTCATAATACAATAAAGCATTACATTGAAATATTTACTAGCTCCACACTATAATCTCGTCAACCTCTATGAGTCTCCTTCTGGTTCATAGATATCTGCTAATAATATCTATTTTGCTTATGTTGCAATATCAAGTGGGATAAATTATGAAGGCAAATTGCAATATAAATACATTTAAAGTGGAATTGTCTTGATGTTGAATTTATCATATAACAAAAGCAACACACACCTGAAATTCAGCCAGAAAAAGTCTTCCTTCATCAGCAATCTTCCTCTTATAAGTTTCCAACAAAATATCTGCATGGATTGGCTCCACATTCATCAGTTGTTTTTCATCATCTGGAAACATATTAAAGATTCAGTACTAGTTATATGTGTCTTTCAGGTGGGCATACACATTTCATTAAATTTACACCGTGTACTCAATCCTTTAGCTTCTTTCCTCTTCGTATACATTTCATCTGAGAAATCTCACTCACATCCAAACATTTACCTACAAATCAATGACTGCTCAATCTTGTACTTCAGATCTCTTCTGGGCTTTATATTGTTCCCTCTACCAGAATGTTCTTCCCCATTTTCTATGCTTAGAGAAGGGATGCCAGACTAAACATCACCATTATAAGGACATTCACATTTGTTTGATAATATGTATTTTATAGCAATTGCCATACTTATTTATTTATAATACAATTATTATTTTTCTTTGTATTGTTTTCATTTTCAACTTGTAAAATGCTGTAAACATGCAAATGAAATAAGACAATATGATTAATACCCTTATACCCATGACACAGCTTAATTTGATCATCTGTTTACACTAAACGGTGAAACAGTTGTGTTAATTCGTTTTGCTTCAAGTACATGAAACACATGATATACTATGTTTGTGAAATAACTTACTAAATAGTAAAAGTATACTAACCATAAAAAGCTATAATTGCATATGGAACTTGAAAACCAAACCCTTTAGAAAGGTAAGATAATTTAATCTGTCACATATATAAAAAGTATGTTTCTCCCACTCTTCCATGTACTACTGATAGTATTTCTTTCAGTAATCATATTAATTTTACCCATTTAACAGATAAAGAAAAAAGGTATCCATGAGGGCAACCCATTTGTCTTACTACCCATGGAAACTTTCTATCCAATCACAGCTATCAAACTGGCTATATGCAATTGTTTCTTTAGGTTGTTGGGAATGCCTGGTATTCATTCATTCTGAACTGAGGGCCACATTCAGGGTTTCATGGGGTCTGAATGAGTAAATTCTACTGCATTCCAAGGTGCAATCAGTATCAATTTTGAGATAAAATATTTCATTGACACTTTCCAAGTCCACCTTAACTCCTTGAGATGGATTTTCCTTTTCTGCTCAGGTGTTTATTACTGATTGTGCTCTTCATTCCTCCCTCAGCTTATGAAAATGAATCCTCAGGATACCCTATCTCAGTGTTATTTATTCACTAATATTTATCAAATCCTAGATACTCACTTTGGTACTGGGCATAAAGCAGTAAATAAGAAAAAAAGCCTCCATGCTTTCACAAAGCTTACATTCTAGTTAGGGGAGTATAATCAACAACCAAATGAATAAATATGTAATAAGGGGTCAGATAGTGTTACATTCTGCAAATAAAAATAAAGCCTTTTAAGGAGCACAAAAGATTCAACCCTAAAGTTTCTGCATAGAGACCTGGTACCTGCTATTACCAGAGGGAAACACTTCTAACACAGATTAACACAAAGGACTTCTGAAATTATTCCTGTCTTAAGCATGAGAAAGCAAGTAAATTTCTTTATTGTAAACAAAAGTTCAATTTCTGCAAAGGTTCAACTTTGTCCCTTTTTATTGGATTAGAAATCACATTTTTAAAAAATTAAATAATATAAATGTTGAAAAAAAAGATAAACAAATTTGTTTTCTTCTCCTAAGTAAAATTGCTGTTCTTTATCCTGTCCATAAATGCGTCTTTAGTGGGAGCAGCCAGCATTCCACCCCGGCAGGGACTTGAGGAGATGTACCATCTCCCCATCTCTGTGACTTCCATCCACTCTTCCCTCCACCACTCCCTAATTTGTTGGTCCATTGGTTCCCCACAATCTTAACAGAACAGATTTCCGCCCTCGCACACAGTTTTCTATCTTCTATATATGTATAGAATCATACACATTCAACTACTAGGGCATGTATCAAATTACCGTCGTATTTCTTGATATATCTGCTTTCCTCTATTAGATTACAAACCCTTTAAGGGCAGAGTCTGTGCCTGTCACTGTAGTACTCTCAGTACCTGGCACAATGCTTGGCGTACACTGGGAACTTCACAGGTGCTGAGTGAGTAAAGGAATTTAAGTTTTATCACTGTATCAACAGAAGTCCAAGTTAAATTAAAAATGCCCGGTTCTTATTTAAAATGAATGGGACTGGGCACAGTGGTTCATGCCTGTAATCCCAGCACTTTGGGAGGCCAAGGTGGGCGGATTACTTGAGGCCAGGAGTTCGAAACCAGTCTGGGCAACATGGTGATATCCCATCTCTACTAAAAATACAAAAATTAGCTGGGCCTGGTGCTTTGTGTCTGTAATCCCAGATACTTGGGAAGCTGAGGCACAAGAGAATTGCTTGAACCTGGAGGCAGAGGCTGCAGTAAGCAGAGATTACACCACCACACTTCAGCCTGGGCGACAGAATGAGACTCTGTCTTAAAATAAATATAAATAAATAAATGAAATAAAATGAATGGATTCAAATGCAGGGGAAGGAATATTCATCAGCAAAAAATATGCATACTTACCCCTTTCAACAAGCTCCTGTTGTTCATCCAAATTGCTGTGAAAACAGGAAAAATAAGTTTCTATATTCTCAAGAAGCACAGAATTCAGTTGGTATTTAACTTATATTTAATGAATACATTGAAGGGAAAGGAAGGAAGTCAGGGAGAAGAAAAGGAGAAGAGAGGAAAGGAGAAGAGGAAAGGAGGGAAGGCAGGAAGAGAGCCTGGAGCAAAGGGAGGACAGAAGGATGGGAGAGAGGAGAGTCAGAGAGGAGAGAGGAGGGTGAGGGAGGAAAAGAAACAACCAAGACTTGTTTGCTAAACTCACATAAGTAGCCAAATGATTTTATTTTAAATCTTCTGTTTTTCATAAGATGTGGTTGTTTCTGGCCAACGAAACACATTAACTTCCCCAGACATCTACCTCCTTTCTTTTGCTTTCGTCACTCCTAGATCCCTCTGACCCACTTTGTACTAAAAAACACACACATTCTTTTCACTGGTTATTATTAAACAAGTCCACAATATTATTAGTAAATTAGGAAAATAACATTAATGTTTAATTCAAACCAATAAAACCATACTAAAAGTTTTTGATTAAAAGTTCCGTCATGAAGTGGGCTTTATGCTGTCTTCTCTCTAGTTCATGTATTTCATTTAACTGGTTCCCTCACTGCCATATGGATATGTGTTTGCACCATTACTACTACCATTATTATTTGAAAATTCATAATCAACTCTTACCAGGATCTTTTCTTATGTAGATCATAGATTTTATAGAGAACAACAAGTAGGGCTATTGATGTCACAATAATCAGAAATGCCAGAAATGCTATCAGTGCCTTAGAATTATCTAGAAATGAAAAATAATACATTCAGAGAACCATTGTCAAACAACTTGCTAGACTGGTTGAATAATCACCTCCAAAGTATTTACATTTTAATATTTTTCAATTTATTGTGAGGTTTGAAAAAATAAACATTTTAGAATAAGGTCAAATACAATAAAGTTCTAATTCTGTGATTTTGGCCATATTGTTTAGAACCAATAAAAACATTTTATATTTAAGGAGAGTAAGAAGAGAAGAACAATTCTCTTTCTCTTGATTAAATAAAGTTCTTTTATAAGACACATTTAAATTTAATTCTCTTTTTTCCAGACACTTCAGTTTGAAGGGATCAAGGAGGTAATCCAGTTATTATAATTTTTGGAGACAAACTCATATAGTTTAACTTCGTATGCAGAAGAGGGTAGTCTCTTAAGGGGATGAGAAAGACTTCTACTTCACAAAGATAAACCCTCTTACCTGTTCATTGAGGTGTAAAATCAATTCAAGAGACAAAAATGGTTTCATTCTGTAGTTAGGATAAGACTTACCCTGACTTAAATATTCACTAAGTTTAATGTGAAATCCTGCCTTTTCCTAAGGAAAGGGCATAGAAGAGAGGGTGTGTTGGAAATATCTCCAGTATATTCACCTTTTCTTATGTAGTGAAAATGCAGCAAAATAATGCGGTGACTTAAGAGCCTCAGCTCCAGAGCCAGACTGCTTAGCTTCCAACCCTAGCTCTACCACTTCTTAGTTGGGAACTTGGCCAGATTTCTTATTATCTTTGTCCCTCCTTTCCCAAAATCCTAAAATGTGACTAAAGGTGTTGATTCACAGTAAACACGTAGCACGGTGGCTGGGACGTAGTAAGCACTAATTATTCACTATTCACAAAAAATATTTTTGGCCTTTGGTCGTCTGCCAAATTCAGCTCTAGGCACTTAGGATATCTACAAAAAGAAAAACAAGAGTCCTGTTCTCATAGAACTTACTCTCTAGTGAAGAAAAATAGATAATTAATAATAAACAGAAAAAATAAGTAAATGGTGAAATAGGTTAGAAGATAAGAAGGACTGTGAAGATAAAAAGGAAGACAGTCTGTGGAAATGCTACAGAATATAAGGCAGAAAAAAATATTAGTTTTCAGGAAATTTGCATTCTCTTTGGGGGAAACAGACACCAGAAAGGTAACTGAACAGACAAGCACAGTGTCTTACCCCTGTAACCCCAGCACTTTGGGAGGTTGAGGTGGGTGGATCACTTGAGGCCAGGAGTTTCAGAGCGAACTGGCCAACATGGTGAAACCTCATCTCTACTAAATATACAAAAAAATTAGCTGGGCATGGTGTGTGTCTGTAATGCCAACTACTTTGGAGGCTAAGACATGAGAATTACTTGAACCCAGGAGGCAGAGGTTGCAGTGAGCCAAGATTGCACCACTGCACTCCAACCTGGGCGACAGAGCAAGACTCTGTCAAAAAAGAAAAGAAAAAAGAAAGGTAAGTGAACAAATGAAATAATTATGTATTTTTTCATATAGTCTGAAAAAAATAAGTAGGGTGATAAGGAAGTAGAGGGGACGTATTTTATGTATGGTGAGTGGAGGCCTTGAGCATGAGACAGTTCTTCCACAACTGGAAAGATGGAAATGACTCTACCAAGCAAACAGCTGCCAGAAACAGTTCATCTCATGATCAAAATTTCTGTAACTGGGAACTCATACAAATAGGAATATTGAAAGTAATTTCAGATAGAGACTGTAAGACCTGAGCTTGAATTCAGGCTCTGTCATTTCTTTGACTCATAGAGCAAATAGATTAAATTATCCAAACTTGAGTTTCCTCATATACAAAATAGAAATAATGTTATCTCCCTTAACGGGGTATTTATACTGCTGGCATATATAAAGATGGATAGATAGATGAATGTGAATATATAGGTGGATGGCAGTGAACATTTTTAGGCAAGAAGTTCTTATTGCAATAGGCTCCTAAAATGACCCAAAGTGTTCCTTGTCTTATCTCTATCTCAAATTCTTTTCACTGAAATTGTCAATCCATACCAGTGATTACTAGTATACGTATATCAATCAGCATGATTGTTTCCAGATTTTGTGAATAAAAACCTCATCAGAGGCAACATCTAACCTCTAGAACACTCTGAAGTGAGATTTTGCAAGAAACTGCAAATGACTATAAGATAGCATTCCAATCCATAATAATGAATTAGATTAGGTTATAAAAATATTAAGCAGCATAAGACTTTTCTCGATAAACCTAATAATAAAATAGCCAGTCTTCAGATAAGCTTGCATTCTAAGCACACATGTGTTTCCCCCTTCTTTCCAGGAACTCTGCCAATATTAAAGAACTGAAAATGTCGTAGATCTATAATGACAGAGAAAATGAGAGAAGGGAAATTAGAGGTAGAGCAATTTCAACAAGTTGTAGAAGGTAGAAAACAAAGGAAAGGAGGCCACAGCCTAAATCAAAGGAACAGATTCCATTTGCTCAGAATGCCTGAGTCTCAGGTTTGAAAGTGACATATGCAGTAAATGTGAAACATGGGTCAGAACATGGAAGTCAAATGTCTATTTACAGCAACAACAACAACAACAACAACAAATATCTTCTTGAAAAAATACTACCAGGGAGGAGAAGACAGAAGGAAAATTAAATGAAAGCAGTGAGAGACTCAGAATAAAGTCAGACCCAGTACAGAGAAGGGATGAGGTGCAGGACTAAAATTAGGAGGACACTGTAATTGTCCACATATGCAATAGTTGGACACCTATCTTCCCGTCCTACTGTGAGAAGAACCACTTTACCCTATGACAAGGAGTAGGGTGATTCTGGAGATTAATTTCTGCAGATTAATTGATTGTTGGTGATAATGAATGATATCAGAAAAAAATAAATCAACAATATCATAGGAAATCTCCTCAGTCATCAAGATCTTCTAAGGACCACAGAACATCTGATCAACCTTTCCTTTTGTCTCACTGTGACTATGACTAGACTACCAATAAGAACCAAGCTCTTAAGGAAACCAGCAACACCAAAGGGGAACGCCAAAATAATAAGTCGACTTATGAGTTCTATGACTAATAGACTTGACAAAAGACTATGGGAAGAAAATGCAGCAAAGAATTATCAGATACATAAATCTTCAGGTTACAAAGGTCAATAGCATCCAGAAAAATGGATGAAAAAGATTCAGGGCCGGATTCACACCTGTAATCCCAGCACTTTGGGAGGCCAAGGCAGGAGGATCATTTGAGATCAAGAGTTCAAGACTAGCCTGACCAACATGTTGAAATCCCATCTCTACTGAAAATACAAAAATTAGCCAGGCATGGTGGTGAATGCCTGTAATCCCAGCTACTTGGGAAGCTGAAGCAGGAGCATCACTTGAACCCAGGAGGCAGAGGTTGCAGCGAGCCAAGATTGTGCCACTGCACTCCAGCCTGGGCAACAAGAATGGAGCAAAACTCCCTCTAAAAACAAAAAACAAAGCAAAACAAACAAACAAAAAATTCAGGTAAGACCAAGAATAAACAGAGAAACCTAATATTTCCAGGGGGGGGAAATCTGAAAACAGACCAAAATAAATAAATAAATAAATAAATATGTGTGTGTGTGTGTGTGTGTATATATATATAATATATATGTGTGTGTGTGTATGTGTATATATATATATATAGAGAGAGAGAGAGAGAGGGAGAGGGAGAATCAGGATGAAATTAGAAAGTAAAATTGGATTCAGGAAAATAAGACAGAAATAATTTTTAAATTCTAAAATTTTTAGCTTAGAATTTTATATCTACTCGATACACTGAACAAGTGCCAGAGTAGAATAAAGATATTTTTATGTATGAGAGAGTTGGAATACTTTTTTCTTATACTAGAGTGTATATGTTAGTGAAATCAGAAGGAAAAAAAAAAGTGTGATACAGCAAATCTAAACCAGAAAACTGATGGAGGAATATTTTAAGATGGGGTGTGAGAGTCCAGATCAGAAGAAGAAAGGGTCCCCAGGAGTTCAATTGACAATGACATCAAAATACGGGTGGTGGAATGTTACGCTGGGGAATCCCAACAACACATCTCTAGTAGCTGTACCCTAGCAATTCACAACCCAAGTCCTTTCCTGGAATAGATATCACTATTTTCAAAGTAACTATATTATTTATCTCTTAGGGTAATGATATTGTGAGCGGAGAGTGAATACAATGTTGTCTCCTTTGTGGAAAAAGGATGCGGGCTAATTTTTTGGCTCCATTGACCTGGAAACCTGATAAAAGTGGAATATTAGCTGGTTACCAGACAACATTGCTAATGGCAAAATGACCCTTGATTGCTAAATTACGCCTGAACAGGGAGTGCTATATATGAACTCTATTGTCCTCATGGGAAGTACTAGCTTTGTGTTTCCCTGAGTGCAGTGCTCGCTCATAACTGAGCACACCCTCCCCTGTCGGCATGTCTGGAAGCTATGCCCATGGAAATAGTATAAGAAATACGATTCCTTTTGGAATGCAGCTCCTACACCTACACATGTGGTCTCATTCTCTCATATCTCAGTTGTCTTTGAGAGTGTCATAAGAAAAGTAGCTGGATTACTGCGTGCACTGCTGCAAGGGTTCCTGCTGCAAGGATTCCCACTGCCAGGCTCCCTTGCTAGCATGCTGTGCTTTCTGTCCTGTGTCTTTCCAAGTGAAATAGTTCCAGATCTGGCCTATTAAGATGTGAGTGTGAGATGTTCAGCTGAGTCTATGACCGCTATAAATTATTTACAATTTAATAGGAAAGATTCCATGAAGTCATTTTTATTATAAAGATATTATAAAAGAAAAAGGTAATGTGGAGATAAAATCAAAGCTATATTGCTGGATTTTTTTTTTGACATTTAACACAAAGAGGTTTTGTTTCATAAATCTGAGCAGAAAGAACTACAACTTTACAGAGGGCTTAGTAAAGCAGTTTGGAAAATAAGCTGTTTTTATATTTTCTCTTTTGACTTTGCATTCATATCAGTGACTGTGCACATGCATATGTATGTAAGAGAGGAAGACCTAGAAGTGGCAAAGATAGAAAGACCTACAAGTTGCTGACAACAAAGTACATACAGTTTAAATAATTCTATTTACAATGTTAACCGGTAGAAAAAGCCCAAAATAGCATACTAGGTCTCCTTCCTCCAAAGGCTCAGATCAATTGGTAATGTTAGTAACTCTAGAAAGAGCAGTATACAATATTGCTTTTACATATATATGTATATATGTGTATATATGTATATATGTGTATATATATGTGTGTGTGTATATATATGTGTGTGTGTGCGTGTATATATAAATATGAAGGAAACTATAAGGAGACCCAAAAGTAGAAATGGTTAAAAGTGGTTGCCTGGCAAACAGAATCATGGGTGGGGAAAGTAACATGCAGCTGTTATTTTCATTATTATAATGAAATTTAATCATAAGTAATTTTTTCATGTACACCTTTACTTTGATTAAAATATTTTAAATATCAATGATAAACATTTACATAACTATATTGTTATTAGGGAGGGCTTATCATAGCTTCCATTAGGTAAATCAAGACAGACTCATATCAAAGGCCCACTTCTGCTAAGCATATGCTAAAGAGACAATAAAATAAACAGATAATCTAAAATAGTATGCAAAAAATGTTACTAACATAATGATATTTCATAAACATAATCATAATTTAATAGTTTGGGTATATAAATCCTCTTATAAATTCAACAATCCTTTAATAATTGGATCTCCTAACTTGAATTTAAGATATTGTATTTTAATATATTTAGCCTATATATATATGGTTTTACTGACAATTAAAAATATCATATTTATGGAAAAGACATAATTGAAGCATTTAACAATCAAATGTGATTATAAGTGTAAAATAAGCATTTATATATATCTTAATATATATAATAAATAGCCCAGTGATAACTTACAAGATGTTGATTCACGTAAAATAACTGGTTCTCCAGAATATTTTCCATTGTGATAATAGGCCTGAATTTCAGTAACAAAAAATAAAATAGTTAGTTTTCTAATTATTTCTACATTATATTATAATGTAAAACATATATATTATTTTTCACACCATGCTGTGTATTTACATTAAAAGTATGCTGATTTGCTTTAAAGTTAAACTTCAAGGTTATGTCGGTATGTTGTCAAATATATTTGAAAGACAAAAAGATATCTTATCTCACTTAGCAATAATAATATTAATAGTTATTAAACAATTATTAAATAGTTATTTAAAAAATGAAACTGGATGAAGAAATAAAATCCAATACATCAAAATGTTCATAACTAAAAGTTAAAATTCACTATTAATAGGCTAATATTTCATTTAAAAAGGAAATTCAACCATATGCTGTTTACTAGAATTATACATAAAACGCACATACTTTTTTAATGGCCCTGAAAAAACTTACTATATAGGCATAAGGATCATAAACACCTGTGTCTCATAAAAAGTGATGCAAATAAAGTGAAAACAATTTACATATACAGGGAAACTGAAAGGAGCCAAAGAGAAGTAAAATCTTTGACCAAAAAAATTTAAGTAAAATATATTTGAATAATATCATTCAAAGAGAATAATAATAAATATAATAAATCTGACAAATATATATCTAAGCTTTTATCCTATGGAGAATATATAATTTACTCAATATTCACAGAATATTCATAAATATCATACACTGAGCTGTAAAAATTATTCTACAAATCCAAAAAGGCAGAAATTGTAAAAGCCAATTAACTTTTACAAATTAATAATTAATAGCAACAAGAAATTAAAGCCCCAGAAATGTAGAAAATCCCTCTTAAATAATGGATATATTAAAAACTCCTCCAAGTTATAACTGCACACTCATTAGAAATCATCAATAATCAAAATGTTTTACTTTAAGAATCATTGATTACATATCATGTGAAGGCCTTCAGAAATTAGTGATAAACAATATGGACATGAGATACAGTCAATCAAAGTACAATCCATAGCCTTTTTTTTCCTTTAGTTTATAAAAATGAAAAAAAAATTACAAGGATGAAAACAGTTTTAATCCGAAAGTCACCTGAAGAACATCAAAATAAATCTGTGGAAAAGAAAAGTAATAATAATAAATCGACTTCATTAATTTGTTAACCAGAGATCACAATGGTGAAAAAGCTGAAATGACTGCTCTCTCATGAAGGTGTAAACACAAAACATGATAGTGGAGACAGAAATAAGCATAAAAAGAAGATACAGCAAGTATAACAAAGAAAACAAAAGACAGTCTTTTGAAGAGTAGGGGAAGAGAATTCGAAACTGAGTATCTCCTAGTTTGAATGTTAAGGTTCTATTTTAATATGATGTAAACCTATATTTTTCCAGAATAACTTATAAGATTTGAAGAATGGGAGAGGCATATTCTAGGAAGTGGGAAGAGCATGGAGTGAGGTAGCTAGAGAGAGTAACACCTAGATGCCTCTTAGAAAATACAGAGAAACCAGTGCACCTGGAGCTTAATGGACACTGGGGAAGCAGTGGGAAATGAAGCATAATATGTGATGATGTGACAATAACAAAATATTTTCTCTACACTGACTATTCTTTGAAAAAAGTATATATGGCACACTCACTCAAAAAGATTAAAATATCTGAAAAGACTAATCCTATTGAAAGAAAATATAAAAGAGTCGTAAAGAATTTCTCTGCATGAAAGGAATGAAAACAAATTTTTCAGGAACAAATCACTCCTATACTATTTAAAGTTATAGAGTATAGGCTTCGCACAGTGGCTCACGCCTGTAATCCCAGCACTTTGGGAGGTAAGGTGGGCAGATCACTTAAGATCAGGTGTTCCAGGTCAGCCTGGCCAACATGGTGAACCCCCGTCTCTACTAAAAATACAAAAATTAGCCGAGTATGGTGGTGCATGCCCGTAATCCCAGCTACTTGGGAGGCTGAGGCAGGAGAATCGCTTGAACCTGGGAGACGGAGGTTGCAGTGAGCTGAGATCACGCCACTACACTCCAGTCTGGGTGACAAAGTGAGACTCTGTCTCGAAAAAATAATAATAAAAATTTTTAAAAAGTTATATGATATAGAAAAACTGGAACATATAAGCAATATGTTTATCAGATCAGTGTAACCTTTATACCAAATTTAATAAGAATGATGTCATCCAACGCCTATGTCAACAACATCTCTACTCACTGAATGATCTCCTTTTTGAATATCTACTAATAAAGACAATAAAATAATAGACTTGATTTCAATAATACTCTGAGAGAGTAGCACACAATGACAGAGCAGGGGTTTTTCTCTTAGAATGTGACAATGGTTTTGCATCATATAAACAAATCACACCAGGCCATCACAACTATGGCATCATCTATCATAATGCCATAAAAATCGATAAAATCTAACCGACATTTCCAGTTCAAAAACAAAACCAAAAAGTTTATAAATAAAAAAAACATTTCTTTAAGTGATAAAGAATATGGGCCGGGCACAGTGGCTCACGCTTGTAATCCCAACAATTTGGGAGGCTGAAGCAGGCGGATTACTTGAGGTCAGGAGTTCCAGACCATCCAGGCCAACATGGTGAAACCCCATCTCTACTAAAAATACAAAAATTTGCCGGGTGTGGTGGCAGGTGCCTGTAATTCTAGCTACTCGGGAGGCTGAGGCAGAAGAATCACTTGAACCCAGGAGGCAGAGGTTGCAGTGAACTGAGATCGCACCACCACACTCCAGCCTGGGCAACAGAGCAAGACTCCATCTCAAAACAAAAAACAACAACAACAAAAAAAACACAACAACAAAACAAAACAAAAAAAGAATATGGAGTCATTTGTCAACATCATATTAAAAAGTTAACTATGGAAATTTCTATTTAACAGGAATAAAAGTGACAGATACATTTGTTTAAAAATAAAAAGGGGAATTATGTAAGACTTAAAGTGCTGTGAAGAAAATTAAAAGGCAAATTATAAACCGATAACAACATTTATTACGCATGTGACAAAGAGTTTACTATCACTAATATTCAAAGCATTTCTCCAGAGAAAACTGGATAAAAGAGGTAAAGAATAACACACAGAACAATAAGTAAAGAAACTTCATTAAAATAAAGTTTTTTACCATATTTCAACCCCCAAATATATTTCATACCATATTTCAACCTCCAAATAAAGAAAAAGAAAGGCATATTCAGTGTTGGTGAACTTCTCAAGAAGCAGTCATTTCATGCACTGATACACAAGGACAATTTGGTAAATTTTATAGAAAAAAAGTTACATATCCAAAAAATCCCAAAATACGTATACATTCCTTCTAACCCAATAAATGCATTATTAGGAATTTATGAAACAAATTATTAAAGACATATTCAAAAATTTTGCTTTACCAATAAGTGTGTTATTTGAATGTTGTTTATATTAGAGACCAACATAGTTATAGTTAATAGAATATGATGAAGCCATACATAGAATATTTTGGTCATTAAATACTACACAGTAGTTAAATATTTAACATAGAAAGGTGTGCATGATATAATGATGTATTAAAAATACAGTTTACCAAACTGTATTCTGAATGTTGATAATACATGTGTTAAATGCATAGAAATGTGTATGCTATGAAAATATATGTACAAAATATGATCAGTAGACAGTGAGATAATGAGTATTTTAAATTCTGTATGCTCACTAGTATTTTCTAGGATTTATTTCAAATATTTTCTAATCTCAAGGTACGTGTGAAATTTTGCAAGTGAAAAATTCCACATTAATAAAGACAGAAAGCCAAAGTAAAGAAAAGGTAGATTTGGTAAAGTAATAATCTGTTGTGCATAAAGTGTTGTGCTTCTTAACACAGAAGCAATAATTTAACTATAATTAAGTCGTATTGAAGTTCTAAAATATTCCAATGAAACATTTGCTTTACACCACTGACTTTAGTTATAGGAATAAAAATTTTCAAGTCAAAAAATTGAGACTTTTTAAGTATGATTCCATTAACATCAGAGCTTCTCAATCTCATGTGAACAGTGATCTTAAAGTTATTCAAGTACTATGAATCAATCATTATCATGTATGTTGGTACTATAGTAATGTAGAGAGCATACTTTTACCTTAAGATTGTAGTATGTTGAATATTGAAGATTGTTTACAGAGAAATCGCACTCAGATTGTGACAGATTTCTAACTAGAGTATTTCCAGCTTCGACTTCCAGAAGGTAAAGTTCAGTGGGGCCATTAACGTCCCTGGGAGCCTCACACTTGACACGCATACTATTATCTGATGTGGAGACAATCATGTTCTGGACCTGGCTTGGAGCTATCAAAATGAAGAAAGATTTGTCATTAATAATTTAATAGAGGCATGTGTAAATTATTTGACAATACTTGGATACAGTATAAAGTATTTTAAGTGTTAGCTTGGGGATTATAAATGAGAAAGTTATGATAGTACATAAATTAAAAAGCAATATAGAAACCCTGAAAAATAAATCACTTATTTATTTGGTAAGTATTAGCATATAGGTTGTACATGAAGCCATGTGAGTTATTGCAATCCCTGAAGGAGAGTGTGTAGAATTAAAGAATAGAGAAAAAGGGAGCGGAGTGGGGAAGAGAGGGAGTTTTGTGAGAGGAGAGGAAAAATGTTGTTGATTGGGAAACCTCTAAGGCCTATTATACAATCCAGACCCTCCTTTCCTACAGTGCTAATGTTATCCTGCTAAACTCCTAGATGGGTTCTTCAGGAATAGAAACAAATTGTCTGCATTTTCTGTGATATAGAAACTCAAGAAAACAACAAATGCATAGAGCTCCAGGACCTGAACTTTCAAACCAAAACCTAAATGACCTTAAAAGTGTTTCACATTCAGCCGCAAACAGCACATTTCTTCACAAATACAGAGCTCGTTAGGGTCTCTGGAGCTATAGATGCTGCCTTAAAACAGGGCATTTCTTCTTCCCTGTCCTCGATGGAGGTTAGCAGATCTAGCTTTCGGCCTGGAAACTATGGAGAGATTATACTAGTGGCAAGAGCCAAACGCCATTGAAAGGAAATCTTAAATGGATAACGTGACATAAAATAAAACAGTAAGTAGTTGAGGGTAATGAAGAGAAGAAAATGTTAATAAAATATTATATTTTATGAAATGTTTTATCAGGTGAACAGAGGTCAGTAGGCTAATGCTTTATGAGACACTGCTAGGTTTCTGATTACAATTAATATTTCCAGATAGTAAAGACAACAGCAAACAGTGAATGTTTTAATCTAAGTTGGTTAGGTAGTTAACTGCTTGAAATTTTACAAACTGACGCCAGTTAAGATGCTTTTATGCTTTGAATCCAGGATAACGGTTTTCTGAATTTTTTGATTTTACATGTTTATAAGCCCTAGATATTAACAAATGTGCCAGGTAAATGTTTTAGCTAGAATAAAGATAGAAATATTGTAGGCTCGTAAGTTCATACTGTGTCCGGAATTGGTGGGTTCTTGGTTTGGCTGACTTCAAGAATGAAGCTGCGGACCCTCACAGTATTACAGTTCTTAAAGATGGTGTGTCTGGAGTTTGTTCCTTCTGATGTTGGGAGTGTTCTGAGTTTCTTCCTTCTGGTGGGTTCGTACTGGCCTCAGGAGTGACGCTGCAGATCTTCCCGGTAAGCGTTACAGCTCATAAAGATGGCATGGACCCAAAGAGTGAGCGGCAGCAAGAT
The DNA here is from genome assembly GCF_049350105.2 of Macaca mulatta. Classification (NCBI taxonomy): domain Eukaryota; kingdom Metazoa; phylum Chordata; class Mammalia; order Primates; family Cercopithecidae; genus Macaca; species Macaca mulatta. Next base: position 56,362,433 of record NC_133406.1, on the reverse strand, counting down.
TTATTGCAAAGAGCCAAATAACAAAGCTTCCACAGTGTGGAAGGGGACCAGAACAGGTTGCCGCTGGCTGGCTCAGGCAGTCTGCTTTTATTCCCTTATCTGACACCCACATCCTGCTGATTGGTCCATGTTAAGGAGAGCTTATTGGTCTATTTTCCAAACCTTGAGCTAGACACAGTGTGCTGATTGGTGTATTTACAATTCCTTAGATAGACATAAAGGTTTTCCAAGTCGCACTAGACCCAGGACAGTTCAAGCGAGGTGAATGTGGGGCAGAAGTGCTGGGGAACCTGGTGCAACCTCCGCAGCTGCTGGTCCGGGTGCTAAACCCCTCACTGCCCTGGGCGGGACTTGCCAGCTGGCCGCTCCAAGTGTGGGGCCGTGGAGCCCGCACCCACCCGAAACTAGCACTGACCTGTGAGCCGCTGGCCTGTGAGCGCCGTGCACAGCCCCCATTCCCACCGGCACCTCTCCTTCCACACCTCCCTGCAAGCCCCCGCAAGCAGAGGGAGCTGGCTCCGGCCTCAGCCAGCCCAGAGAGGGGCTCCCACAGTGCTGTGGTGGGCTGAAGGACTCCTGAAGCACTGCCAGAGTGGATGCCGAGGCAGAGGATGCCCCAAGAGGGAGGGCTGCTAGCACGTTGTCACCTCTCAATGCCTTGCTTTTTACCATTTATGGAAAGAAGCATTAAAACATATAACTTACGTGCACTTTCAGTTGTGAAATTACATGTTGCAGCAGTTCCATTACGTTGCACTTTTGCAATGATGTAGGCATGTAATGATAAACTATAGTTTGTATAAGGTTTCAAATTTTGCAAATGATATGTTGTCAGGTGTTTATCCAGACTGAGGCATTTTTTTGCTGAGGAAAAACGTGAAAAAATTTAGTAAGTCATTAAAAGTCAGTACTACCACATATCTAATTTGGTCTCTACATCATATTGTTCCAAGTGGACTTCAAACTATTGAGTGATTGAAAAATAAGTACATCCTTGATACTCAAAAGTACCTACAATTATCAGCCAGTGTATTGAAGAAATTCAGTTATCATTGGTAAAATTAAATATTGAAAAATTATGGTTTTATATCATTAATTTGGTACATAAAATATTTAATGAGTTCAGACTCATTTGTAAAGATGATCTCTTTTTTTTCTGAGAAAACACAGCCCCCAGTGAACACTATAAGTCTTGAGTTGCATGTTTCAGAATGATTCTTTTTTGGAAAACCTTTTCTGATATGTAATCTCCAAACTTTGAACATCGATCAGTATTAGCTACTGTTTTGAATGTTACATGCAGAATCCATTTGATCATCAGTCATTAGGTTGATTCTATCATAGTAATTTGAACACTAGAGTAATTAATGGGACTTGTGAGAATGAGGGAGTTTCATGCTGGAAGTGGAATTAAGCTGTTCATTGAAAGGTAAGTGGAACTGAGTACGTGTAAGGGAGAAAAGAAAACCTTACAGACAAAAGAAGGAATGTTTTTGAGTTTAGGGACAAACCTGATCAGGACAACAGCTCTGGCTGGGGAGGCATATGAGAAGTAGGACAGTGTCTAAGTGTGTTTTCACACTCAAGCAGAAGAGTTAGCACTTGTTAAGTAAAAAAATCACCAGCTGCTGCTATTTTTGAGTAGCCAAGTGACATCAGGAAAGAGGATGATTAGAGTGACAACATGTTTCTGGAGAGCAGTTACAGTGATAATAATAATATAATATCAATAATGATTTTAAAAAACAATAACTCACTGTATGTGCCAAGCACTGTTTCAAGGGGTATACATGAAATAATTAATTTAACCATCACTGCAACTATTATCTGGCACTCAGTATCATCTGATTTTACAGATGACAAAACTGAGCCACAGAGAGATTAAGCAATTTGTTCTATTTTTTTTCTTTAAAAAATAAAAGGCATTACACAAAATAACTTCCAGCGACATCATGGTGGTCTTGAAAGGTGCCTATTGCTTTCAGTAACTTTTGAAAAATAATCCTTTAAATCCAATCAAAGCACAAAAGGTCTCTTCCCCAATTATCCAATTACCAAGAAGCTTCACTGTCACTTGCCCTCATTAAGTTAATGAGATAAAACTGCAGTTCTCCAAAATATTTTATGCTAAAAATGTGAGAAAAAACAAACAAACACACTTGGGAGGCCAAGGCGGGCGGATCATGAGTTTAGGAGATCAAGACCATCCTGGCTAACACAGTGAAACTCCGTCTCTACTAAAAATACAAAAAAATTAGCCGGGCATAGGAGCGGGCGCCTGTAGTCCCAGCTACTCCGTAGGCTGAGGCAGGAGAATGGCGTGAACCCGGGAGGCTGAGCTTGCAGTGAGCCGAGAGGCGCCACTGCACTCCAGTCTGGGCGACAGCAAGACTCCGTCTCAAACAAACAAACAAACAAACAAACACAGGAGCAAAAAGAAAACAGATCAAGCTACTGAACTTGAACATCTATCACATTTTCTGTTAACCTCAGTTTCATCATATGAACTATGAAGATATGTGTGCACATCTCCACTGAGTTATTAAAATAGTTGATAAAATCTTTAAATAATACATAATAAAAAATAGCTGCTAAATGAAGAAAACTAAATTAATGTCAATTGCATTTTTTGTCCTCTTTTAATCCCTCTCTTTTAGAGACATTGAAAAAATTAAATTGTGAAGTAATGAAGTGAAATTTAATATCTGATTAAAAAGTAATACAAACTGCAAATTTCATAGACTTTCTTCCTGTGGATTTTTAATAGTACTTTTATTTAAAATGGTGAGAAAAGTTAAATTGCCTTAACAATACTATAATCCTATCAACTCTCTTTGCTTTAGGTAACACGGGAGGGGAGAGAGGTGTATGTTTGAGATGAAGAAGAAAACAAAAGCAGAGCAGGCTGTTTAGAGTAGAGCTGGCTCCAAAGAGCCCTTTATGCAGTGTCAGGGCATGGTCCAAAGCTGCATTCAGTCACCAATCGGTGGCTTTGGAGAAAAGAAAACACACAGCCTGATATCATCTAGCCTCCCCTTCTCAGCCATTCAATCCCGTTTAAGTGTTCTATGCGGACAGCTATTAAATTTGAGTAACACTATTTAGTTGCCCAATAAGAAGGACCCATGCTAGTTGCCAGCAAACAAAGCAAAATTCAATGACTGCTACTAACTCATTACATCCTTTTTACCCTAATTATGCAAATACAGTGGAAATACAGTTTTAAAAAAAAACTGTGTAAAATTTAAAGAGCCATAGACGCATAAAATGTCTACCATATACTCTGACATCGACAATACTCTCTAGCAGAGAGAGTGTAGACATTGAAGAATGCAGCAAGGGAGAGTGAATAGAGGATTCAGAGAAGAGAAAAAAAAAACGAACAATGTGTTCTCATAGAAGCTACACAAAGTGTTTGTAAAAGAGGTGTCCAATGAGGCAGACAGTACCTCTGTTGTTTTATCTTCCTGGAATTTCCATTTTTTCTTCCCCATAGACTTAACTTTTAAATTTACCGTAACCTCAAATATATTATATATATTTCTTTTCCTTGGCCTTTGAATGTTAATTTGAAAACTACATGCATATCTAACTTTGCTTTAGTAGTCTGATTATTAAGACCTAAAGACACTAGCAAAAAAAAAAAAAAAAAGGCCATTAAAATATAAAATAATATAATGAAGAAAAATAGTCTTTCACTTTTCAAGTTTTGAAATTTATGTCTGGTTCCTTCCCCACAGCACAGAGTGACAGAATTCTGTAATTTTTTTTTTTTTTTTTTTTTTTTTTTGAGACGGAGTCTCGCTCTGTTGCCCAGCCCAGGCTGGAGTGCAGTGGCGCGATCTCGGCTCACTGCAAGCTCCGCCTCCCGGGTTCACGCCATTCTCCTGCCTCAGCCTCCCGAGTAGCTGGGACTACAGGCGCCCACAACCGCGCCCAGCTAATTTTTTGTAATTTTTAGTAGAGACGGGGTTTCACCGTGGTCTCGATCTCCTGACCTTGTGATCCGCCCGCCTCGGCCTCCCAAAGTGCTGGGATTACAGGCGTGAGCCACCGCGCCCGGCCCTTCACTCCTATTTTAACCTATGGATAAAAGAATAGAGAAAGGGTTATCCCAGGCATTGAGGATGATGCTCTGAGATACTCCACTGATGTTATTTTCTACAAACATTTTAGATCCTTTAAATTGTCCAGAAGATATTTGTTCTCTTAAATAGCACATCATTTGAACATTTCATGAGTAAACTAGTCATAGCACATTTCTTTCTTGTTTTTTTTTTTTTTTTTTTTAATATATTACTTCTGCAGAAGTCTAATTCTAAACTTAGAACTATGCTCCCAAGATTATACCAACCTGGTCTCAGTGGTTACATGGGCCCATGCTCATTTTTATTCACCCAACATTTTGTCTGTATTATTAGCTGAAACAAGTTTTACAAGGGGTTTACTTGTTTGTTGGTTTGTTTAGAAGTCTGAATGATGAGTTCAAAGTGGTTAAAATCACTTACATAATACTTGCAAGACCGAAATGAGTATTGTCATCCAGAGATTTTCTGTCTCTAGGCTTTGCAGCACAAAGATTTAAACTAAGATCAAGAAAGACAAGCCAATATTTAGAATGTTCTAGATTTTAGTCATTTCTGAGACTGGAAAGCTTTGAATGAGTGGAAGCAGTTTTAAGATCTGGGTGTATACTATGACTATCCCGTCTCTCAGCAGAGAGCTTCGTGGCTCACTGGCTCGATCAAAATTTCTAGTACTTTCAAATTCTTGATTTCTCTTTTCTGATGAAATTAAATTCTACACAGATTACCTGTCTTGCTTACATAACAGAGAGTAAAATTATGAAATGATCTTTGAGGGGGATTCCAGGTAATTACTCCTTGATGTGCATCTTCATGTCTACAAACAACATTCTGAGGCTGTCCTGGAACTGTTAAAAGAATAAGAACGTTAAGTAATATGAAAAATAAGACCTGGATAAAGCATTCTTCATATTATAAGCATGCATTATTGATAACCATGTTTTGACAAATGATGAATTAAAAATAAAATTTAAAGAAATGCATCTGGGCTTATTTAATTTGTTTTAGAGTAAATTCCTTCAACAAAGTAAATGTCACACCAGATTGGCATTGTGAAACCTAAGCATTCCACTGACTTGAAGATATCTGAGAACCCCCTCTTCCTTTCATACACATTATTCATATATATTATTACCCAGATACTACCTACAAATCCGGAGATTTGTAGGTTTTGCTGTGCTGAAAACCTAGCATTCACAGCACTAATAAATGTAGCAATCATTGAGTAGCACTTGTCATTGCTTTCAGTAACTAGTCATTTGAAACTGAGAAAAACTGATAAATGTTTAAATAAAGTGTATGAAGTAAAATTGACATTAAAATGTACCCATTTGAGGTATAGTTTAATGAGTTTTAACAAATGTATACATCCACATAACCAACACCACAATCAGGATGAAGAAAATTTCTGTGATCCCAAAATGTCCTTCTGTGACACTTCCCAGTCAACTCAGTTCCTTTGACCAGACTCACATAGCGTCTGATCAAATTTCTGTTACTACAGATTAAATTTGTCTTTTTACCCATTGCATATAAATAAAATTAAACAGTAAGTACTTTTTCACACCTAACATATTGCACTCAATGTAATGTTCTGAAGATTCATCCATTTAGTTGCATGTGTCATAGTTACCTTTTAAAAATCTATCAGTAGTTATTGTAAAGATATACCATGTTTTACCTATGATTCAGCAGTTAATACACATTTGGGCTGTTTCCAGGTTTTGGCTACTATGAATGAATCTGCTTTGTCATGTTTCCTCTTTGGTAAATACCTGTAGTGAAATTCCTGGGTCATGGCTGCACATCCTAACCAATAGTAGTATCTGTCTTTTTAAGTTTAGTCATTTGAATGGATGTATAGTATTATCATCTCGGTATTGTTTTAATTTGCATTTCTCAGATAACTAATGATGTTGAGCATCATTTAATGTGTTTATTAACTGCTTATATATCCTCTTTTGTGAAGTATATATTAAAAATGTTTGTCCATTTTCAATTGAGCTATTTTATTCCTTATTTTGCAGCTGAAAGAGCTCTCTATATGTTCTGAAAAAACTTCTGTTGTTGAAAAATTTAATTTTGATTTTTACAAATGATTTATTACTTTTTATTTCCTTAATGGCTTCATCCAAAGAGCAGGAATGTTAAATTTTGATGAACTCCAATTCATCAAAAAATTTTTATGTTTCTTGCTTTTGTGCCCTAAGAAATCTTTGCTGAAGGCACACATTTTCTCCTATGTCTTTTGATTAGAATTTTTATAATTATAGCTTTAGTATTTAGGTCTGGAATTCATTTTGAATTAATTTTTATGTTTGTTGAGAGGTGAGAGCTGATGTTCATTTTCTTTCTACAGAGATACCAGTATCATTAGTTGAAAAGACTATTTTTCTCCCACTGATTTTTGTGCTTTTTTCAAATATAAAACATAGTTTTCTGGGATTTCTATTTTGTTTCACAGATTGATAAAGAATGTAATAATTGTGGTACTTATAAAAATATATTAAAATTTTCTAGTTATGCTGAGGATATAGTTTTTACATAGTTTTATTTGCTCTTCTTGTAGCTATATATTATTTTGGAGGATTATAAGGAGACATGGATTTAGGCAGCCTCTTTAGCCTTCAACTACCCTTTTTATATAAAACTTAGAATCACGGGCCAGGCATGGTGGCTCATGCCTGTAATTCCAGCACTTTGGGAGGCCGAGGTGGGCAGATCACGAGGTCAGGAGATCAAGACCATCTTGGCTAACACGGTGAAACCTCGTCTCTACTAAAAATACAGAAAATTAGCCGGGTGTGGTGGCGGGCACCTGTAGTCCCAGCTACTTGGGAGGCCGAGGCAGAGAGTTGCTTGAACCCAGGAGTCGAAGGTTGCAGTGAGCCGAGATCGCCCACTGCACTCCAGTCAGGGTGACAGAGAGAGACTCCGTCTCAAAATCAAATCAAAACAAAACAAAACAAAACTTAGAATCACATTAGTAAGCTGTGTCAAAAATTTCTCAATATTATCGTTAATAAACAAGTTCAGTAATGTGACAGATTGCAAGATCAATACAGAAAAAG